>NW_026282366.1:0-178607 GCF_023373465.1 Oncorhynchus keta | reverse complement strand
AATGCAAGGCATCTCCTCGGGCCAGCTATCTCCCCATCTGGGGCGGTGCCCGAATGCAAGGCATCTCCTCGGGCCAGGGGGGCGGTGCCCGATCAAGGCATCTCCTCGGGCCAGCTATCTCCCCCATCTGGGGGCGGTGCCCGAATGCAAGGCATCTCCTCGGGCCAGCTATCTCCCCCATCTGGGGGCGGTGCCCAAGGCATCTCCTCGGGCCAGCTATCCGGCCCCCACTCAAGAGGCGGAGCCGGTGGTGACGGTGTGTGCTGATCCAGAGAAGGTGTCATCAGAGCCCCTTTCTGTGCTACCGCATCAGTCCTTAAAAACACAAAACACTGACAGTTTCATGCAGCTCTAAAAGGAACGTTTCAGACCCACAAACAGCAGGTCTCCTAGGTAACACAGTTGGTTCAGAGAGTGGAACCACAACCTATCCAGCCATGACACACAGTGTCCATGGTAGAGAGATGTTCATTTTGTGCTGGTGAATCTGGTATTTACATACATCCTACCCTGCTCCTAAATCCTGGCTGGTTTAACAGCATCACATAGGTGTCTTTTCATCCTGGCCATTAGCCCTGTAGCCTAATAATAAAGGGGTTTTAGATGGTCTACTGAGAGTGCCTTGAAATATTAGCCTTCATGTTATTTCATTATTCACAATTCACATACCAGCATACTTCATTTTCCTCGTTTTGAGTAAGATGTCCAGTCACATGTCACAGTTCTTCCATGGCCTGCATACACACCAGACATGTCACTCATTGAACATGTCTGGGATGCTCTGGATCGATGTGTATGACAGCTTGTTCAAGTTCTCGCCAATATCCAGCGACTTCATACAGCCATTGAGGAGGAGTGGGACAACGTTCCACAGGCCACAATCAACATGCTAATCAACTCTATGCGAAGGAGATGTTGCTCTGCATGAGGCAAATGGTGGTCACACCAGATACTGACTGGTTTTCTGATCCACACTCCTACCTTTTCTTAAAGGTTTCTGTGACCAACCGATGCATATCTGTATTTCCAGTTGTGAAATGCAAAGATTAGTGTCACGCCCTGGGCCAAGTATTTTGTGTTTATCTTCATTTATTTGGTCAGGCCAGGGTGTGACATGGGTTTTTGTATGTGGTGTGTATGTAGTGGGATTGTAGCTTAGTGGGGTGTTCTAGGTAAGTCTATGGCTGTCTGAAGTGGTTCTCAATCAGAGGCAGGTGTTTATCGTTGTCTCTGATTGGGAACCATATTTAGGCAGCCATATTCTTTGGTTGTGTTGTGGGTGATTGTCCTTAGTGTCCTGATGTCCTTGTTCTGTGTTAGTTTACACAAAGTATAGGCTGTTTCGGTTTTCGTTACGTTTATTGATTTGTAGTGTTTGTGTTTTTTCGTGTCTACGTTGTTTATTAAACATGGATCGCCATCTACACGCTGCAGTTTGGTCCGACTCTCCTTCACCACTAGAAAACCGTTACAATTAGGGCCTAATGAATGTTTTTCAGTCTACTGATTTCCTTTTATGAGTATAATTTTAGAAATGATTGCTTCTACCATTTATATTTTTGTTCAGTGTATTAAAGTAAGGTGCCTAATTGTTACCCAGTAAATAGTTTGATATTGATATCAAAACGGCTGCATTAGGCCTTTAAACAAGTCTTTCAAAAACCATTTCAATGCTGTTCCTGATTCTAACCCCATATCTGTTCATATTCCCACAGGAGAGATCTCCAACCCAGGTTCAGACAGTGAACCCAGTTCCACAGCATCAGGAAACCATAAACAACACAGACAGAGGAACTCAAGACAGAAACATCACCACTGCATGGACTGCTACACTAGTTTCTGTGATCCAGAGGAGTTGAGAAGACACACTTGTAGACCCCACCCCTGCTCAGATTGCAGAGGCAGCTTTATTTGTCCAATTCACCTCAAATCAAAACAGACTCAAAAAAGGATTATGACATACCCGTGTGGTCAATGTGAGAAGATATGTGAAACACCAAGCAAACTCAAGACGCACCAGATAACTCACACAGGAGAGAAGCCATACCACTGCACTGTTTGCGGAAAGGGTTGCAGTCATTCGGATCAACTAAAGACACACCAGAGAACTCACACAGGAGAGAAGCCTTATCATTGCTCCCAATGTGGAAAGCGTTTCAGTCAGTTATCTACTCTGAGAAAACACCACCTAACTCACACAGGAGAGAAGCCTTACCTCTGCTCTCATTGTGGGAAGAGTTTCCGTCAGTTAGCCAACCTTAATGCACACCAGTTAATTCACACAGGAGAGAAGCCATACCACTGCTCTCAGTGTGGGAAGGATTTCAGACATCCAAGAGACTTAAAGTCACACCAGAGAACTCACACAGGAGAGAAGCCTTACCACTGCTCCCAATGTGGAACGAGTTTCAGTCAGTTGTCAACTCTGAAAAAACACCAGTTAACTCACACAGGAGAGAAGCCTTACCTCTGCTCTCAATGTGGGAAGAGTTTCAGCAGGTTATGTGAAATGAAGGCACACCAGATAACTCACACAGGAGAGAAGCCATACCACTGCTCTCAATGTGGGGATAGCTTCACCAGTTTATATTTCCAAAAGAAACACCAGCTGATTCACACAGGAAAAAAGTCATTTCACTGCTCCCAGTGTGGGAACAGTTTTAGTCAATCATCAACTCTGAAGACGCACCAGATAACTCACACAGGAGAGAAGGCCTTCCACTGCCGTCAGTGTGGGAAGAGTTTCAGTCATTTATCAACTCTGAAGACTCATCAGATAACTCACACTGGAGATAAGCCTCACGTCTGCTCTCAGTGTGGGAAGAGTTTCAGTCTGGTAGGAAACCTTAAGCGACACCAGCTATCCCACACAGTAGAGAAGCCTTACTGTTGCTCTCATTGTGGGAAGAGTTTCAGTCAATCATCAGCTATAAAGAAACACCAGAGAACTCACACAGGATGAAAGCTGGGTCATTAAATCTGAAGACACCAGTTTGCTCACATAGGGGATAAGCCTTAACTCTACTATCAATGTGGGGGTAGTTTCACCAGTTTATATTTCCCCCAAAAAACACCAGCTGTGGAAAGGTTCTGTAATGAATAAAATGTTCTGTGTGCATCTTATCTTTGGTGTCCTAAACTGGTACGTGTGCATCTAAGTTTGACTGTGACCTCTCCAGCTTGCTGACAATAAAGGGTGATTCATTTTAATATTGACTTTGAGTGTCCCAGTGTAAGAATTTCCACAACAATTCAGTCAGTCATCAAATTTGAAGACCTACAGCCTTTGCTCTGTGTGAGGGAAAAGGTTCAGTTGCCTAGGAGACCTAAAGAAACACCAGCTAACTCGCCCTGGAGAGAATCCTTATGTTCTGCAGTTTGACTGTTTATTGAAATAAAGCAGGAAAATAACTGTTATCTGAACATATCCCTATTTCAGGAATCAGTCAAAAGGACTGCAGAGAAAAGGCAGTTTTACAGGAAGTGTATTTATTTGATTGGTGATTAGGGGACGTGGTTTGTCATGGTCAGTATTTTCACTAAACAGCTGATTTCCACTAAACAGCTGCCTAAACTTATTTTTTTTTAACCAGGCAAGTCAGTTAAGAACAAATTCTTATTTTCAATGACGGCCTAGGAACAGTGGGTTAACTGCCTGTTCAGGGGCAGAATGACAGATTTGTACCTTGTCAGCTCGGGGGTTTGAACTTGCAACCTTCCAGTTACTAGTCCAACGCTCTAACCACTAGGCTACCCTGCCACCCCCTATACCTGCAGACCTTCAGCAGAGAACATCCAGATGATTTCCTAGAGGACGCTGCCACAATGGACTATTCAGTGAAGTTGTATTTCGTGGTAGAATCCAGAGTTAATATCTTCTGGTTGGATTTCTATAATCACTCTTTTTTTCTTTCTTTTCAAGTTTCAAAAAATATTTTATTTAGTCAAAAAAATATATGCAACATAAATGAAAGAAAATAACCAAAATTTAATAAACATATTGTAACCTCAGTCTCCTGTCTCACTTTATTATGGAGGGTTGAAGGTGTGAAGGAAATTGTATTGGGTGAAGAGATTAGCCTTGAAAATGTTAATCTTGTCTTTGGTGTCTGTGCATGGTAAAGATATGGGGGGTGTCATGACCCCCTCTTTAGGACCATATGCCAGAACGCCCTGAATATGTTCTTTAAGATAGGAGACTCCAATGAATCATGTTTATGTAGGTTTACATAGCAGTATATACGGCTTTATGTAAGGAAGGCCCTTTGAGAGCTTCACACTGGTTCTTATGCATCGAGGTTTGACTGTGACCTCTCCAGCTCTCCTACCATTTGTCCCATCTCTAATTGGACCTACTTCACAGTAGTAAATAGAATATAGTAGTAAACAGATTTCAAGTATTTAGCTCCATATAGCTCCGACCCGAAGTTAAACTGTAAAAACAGACAGTTCACATTTTCCATTGACGTTTGTAGCCTACGTCTGAATACTGTGATGTCACATTTATCAAGTTGACAATATTTAATTTATAAACATAATACACATCATAAACATTGCGGAATAATTTTCTCACCTTTTCTGGCCATGAGTTCATATTCCCGAAGTGGCCATACACCAAATTACCAAACACATCTCATTTAATTGTTCCTATTAGATAGACTATTATCATTTCTAGTTTTTGCTCTATGCATGTGCAGCTGTTCGGCCATGGAAACCCATTTCCTGACTCTCCCGACGACGAACAGTTATTTTGCTGAAGTTGCTTCCAGAGGCAGTTTGGAACACGGTAGGTGAGTGTTACAACGTAGGACAGACCATTTTTATGCACTACACGCTTCAGCAATCGGCAGTTCCCCTCTGTGAGGTTGTGTGGCCTACCACTTTGTGGATGAGCTGTTGTTGCTCCTAGACATTTCCACTTCACAATAACAGCACTTACAGATGCCCGGGGCAGCTCTAGCAGGGCAGAAATTTGACCAACAGACTTGTTGGAAAGGTGGCATCCAATGACTGTCACGTTGAAAGTCACTGAGCTCTTCTGTAAGGACCATTCTACTGCCAATGTTTGTCTATAAAGATTGTATGGCTGTGTGCTCGATTTTATACACCTTTCAGCAACGGGTGTGGCTGAAATAGCTATATCCACTAATTTGAAGGGGTGTCCACATACTTTTGTATATATAGTGTATGTCCTTGTCCTCTCCTTGGTTGATTTAGAGGAAATATTAAAGAAAAATTTTAAAGAAATAATTGAAGTCAGGAATAAACATTGTAAGTCACATAAATAGACACCAAAACCACTGAATCATCCTAACATAATACATGTACTGGTTACACCAAAACCACTCAATCATCCTAACATAATACATGTACTGGTTACACCAAAACCACTGAATCATCCTAACATAATACATGTACTGGTTACACCAAAACCACTGAATCATCCTAACATAATACATGTACTGGTTACACCAAAACCACTCAATCATCCTAACATAATACATGTACTGGTTACACCAAAACCACTCAATCATCCTAACATAATACATGTACTGGTTACACCAAAACCACTGAATCATCCTAACATAATACATGTACTGGTTACACCAAAACCACTCAATCATCCTAACATAATACATGTACTGGTTACACCAAAACCACTCAATCATCCTAACATAATACATGTACTGGTTACACCAAAACCACTCAATCATCCTAACATAATACATGTAATGGTTACACCAAAACCACTGAATCATCCTAACATAATACATGTACTGGTTACACCAAAACCACTCAATCATCCTAACATAATACATGTAATGGTCTTATTTAGCAAATAAGTGTTTAATTTAAATCAGTGTTTAATAATTTCAACATCCGTGATCATATGAAATTTGTTTGTCTTTTTCAGTTCCTCTTAAGGATCTGCCCTTTTTTTTCAATTTCCACCTAAAATGACAGTCCCAAATCTTAACTGCCTGTAATTCAGGTCCTGAAGCAACGATATGTATATTCTTGATACCATTTGAAAGGAAACACTGAAGTTTGTGAAAATGTGAAATGAATGTAGGAGAATATAACACGTTAGATCTGGCAAAAGACATTAAAAAAGAAAAAAAACATGCGTTTTTTTGTATTTTCTTTGTACCATCATCTTTGAAATGCAAGAGAAAGGCCATAATGTATTATTCCATCCCAGGCGCAATTACAATTTTGGCCACTAGATGGCAGCAGTGTATGTGCAAAGCTTTAGACTGATCCAATGAAATATTGCATTTCTGTTCAAACTTTTGTATCAAGACTGCCCAAATGTGCCTACTTGGTTTATTAATAACTTTACAAGTTCATAACTGTGCACTCTCCTCAAACAATAGCATGGTATTATTTCACTGTAACAGCTACTGTAAATTGGACAGTGCAATTAGATTAACAAGAATTTAAGCTTTCTGCCAATATCAGATATGTCTTTGTCTTGGGAAATTTTATTGCTACTGACAACCTCATGCTAATCGCATTAGCCTACGCTAGCTCAACAGTCCCGCGGTGGACCCACCAATCCTGTAGCGGTTTCAGGTAAATAAAAATGAATGAACTAATACATTTTGTCATTAACACCACATTCTGTCCTTACCATCACAGTCCATTATGTGGTGGCAATGACGTGTGGTGAAAAATACATTTTTGCAGTATTTGGTCATAAATAGCAGGGATTCTAGCATGCTAACTCCAGTTGAACAGCTAGCATACAATGTATCCTAAATACACATAATTAAAACCATTTCCAAATCTGAAATAATTTGAGGAAATTAGCTAAATATATCTTTTCATACTTGTGCAAATCTTTCTATAGCCGAAAATGGAGACAATTCAAAAGATATCAATCAACAAAGCGGTAAGAATATGTAGGCTATAACGATATGTTGAAATATGGCTGTATTGGGTGCAGATGAGGTAAGAATATGTAGGCTATAACGATATGTTGAAAGATGGCTGTATTGGGTGCAGATGAGGTAAGAATATGTAGACTATAACGATATGTTGAAAGATGGCTGTATTGGGTGCAGATGAGGTAAGAATATGTAGACTATAACGATATGTTGAAAGATGGCTGTATTGGGTGCAGATGACTGAACTGAATCAGTTGTGTGTCTGTGTCTGCAGGTATACAGACAAGGAGGCATACAAAGTTATGTCAATTGGTATGTTATACTGATCACATGTACCATCCTCTTATCTTACCTCTTCAATGAATATCCCATAAGCCTCTACATTATGGACAAGGCATGTGTATGAAAACTGTTTTGATAATGGTTTTCATTCACATTCACCACAAAAAGCAAGTTATGAATACTGTCTTGTGTATGTTTTGTTAATCATCTGTATAGTTACTTTTTTTTTTTTTTATTCACAGACTTCAGCCTCCCTAAACCTCTGAATATAACAGGACATATTTTCGATCACCATGCACTGCAAAATCATTCTGGCTATGGATACGGAGAACATCAACACATTAACATCAACAATATTTGGCAGGGTAATTTGTATTTTTCCATCACAAAGTATAATTGATTTATTCTCCGGTCCAGTTGGTGGCGGTAATGCAACATTATACTGGATGCCACCCGCCGTTAAACCAAAGAAGGAGTAAGGCGAGTCAGAACAACAACAGCTGCCAGTTCAATGTCAAGCGTCAAGGTAAGATCCAGATTCCTAATATATTCTGAAACGATTCCATATGTAAACATTAGTAGGCGGATTATTTATCCACGTCCACCAAATTATGTGTCAACAATAGCCATTTGTGCTAGAGTTAACTAGCCAGTAAAATGGCTACCCAAGCAAATGTGTTTATCTTCAAGACACTGTTGTGAATGATAACGTTATTAGTTATTAAGACAGCAATGTGAATTGTCCATCTTCAAAATGGCATAAATATATTGGCACCCTTAACTAGTAAGTGAGCTTGGCTGGTTAGCGAGCAAGCTAGTTATTATAATTTCAGTATCTAATCATTAGCAAACTGGTAATTTATAGATTACAAATCAAATGTTATTTTGGTTCGCCGTTGCTTCAAAATAACTTCTTGCTGGTTATCTAGCTAGATCGTTTCATCCTAGTGAGAAAGGTTTCAGTGATCTAAAGCAAACCCAAGTAGCTCAACGTTGCTAACGCTAGTTGTACGATTACCACAGCAATGCTAGCTAGCTACATGTATTAGTAGATTCCTAGTGGTTGGAATATTTAGTTATATTCCTTTATTAATTAAGCTGTTCCAGTTGTGAAACTCACTTTACATTTTGTTTTTGCCTCTTTTGAATCCCACTATAGCCTTCCATGTCTGAACCCAAGTCCCTGGGTTCTTACTGTGGTGTTCCAGCACAGAGAAGCTCACAGTGGGGTCCAGAGATGGTCTTAGTGAAGCTGGAGGACTGTAGTCATCCACTGGAACTCAATGTGATAGTCAAAGAGGAGGAGGAGGAGGAGAGAGGGATTAAAGAGGAGGAGGAGAGAGCATTCAAAGAGGAGGTGGAGGAGAGAGCATTCAAAGAGGAGGAGGAGGAGAGAGCATTCAAAGAGGAGGTGGAGGAGAGAGCATTCAAAGAGGAGGAGGGGGAGGAGGAGGAGATGGCAGAGGAGAGAGCATTCAAAGAGGAGGAGGGGGAGGAGGAGGAGATGGCAGAGGAGAGAGCATTCAAAGAGGAGGAGGGGGAGGAGGAGGAGATGGCAGAGGAGAGATCATTCAAAGAGGAGGAGGGGGAGAGAGCATTCACAGAAGTGGAGAACAGGGAAGAGGAGGAAGAAGTAGATGGGAACACTGATCCAGGTAAGTTCAGTAGTTTAGGATGGAGAGAGTCTGGTGCATTGACAGCCACAGGGGATTCCAGCACTATTATTGTCTTTCCACCAATCTGGTGGCTCTTTCTGAAGAGTAACTTGGTTTCACCTCGTTTTAAAGGGGCAGTGCAGTTAAAAACGTGTTCCTGTTTGGAAAATAATTCCTGTAATTTCAGCCTGTTCATGTGGGTTGGAGTTTTTGGCCCAGATCATGACATCACAATCTGATCAGAATGACCAGTCATCTTTTATTTGCACTTGTATCCTCCTACTTTGAAGGGGTAAGCAGGGTAGGCTCTATCCGCCAATCAGGTCTGTGTATGTAAATTGATTTTAATTTGCTCGGAAGATCAGACTGAGCATTTCAATGGCAAAAGGAGGCTCAGGGAAATAAATGATAACAAATATATTTGAAGTTATTTTCATGAAATAAAACAAACACAGTGATGTATTAGACATATGGGATGATTTAAAAATACTGCTTCTGGGCTTTAACATTATGGGCCTGTTTTCAGCTGGCGATTAGAGGCCCAAGTGTCAAACACACATTAGTTTGGAATTTCCTAATGTAAGAACATGAGCGCTGGCATTTTCCAGCCCCAACGCCAGGTTCAACTATGTACCTGTCTAACATCAGCTCACTTGTGCTGAGGTGGGAGGGGTGGCAATATTGGAGGCGTGTCCTTAAAAACACTGACAGTTTCATGCAGCTCTAAAAGGAACGTTTCAGACCCACAAACAGCAGATCTCCTAGGCAACACAGTTACCTAGGAGACCCCCCCCCATTTTGTTTATTTTGACTAAAAACAAAGCATATCATGGCACTCCGGTACCACTTGCCATGCGGCAGTAGAGAGAACAGTCTATGACTGGGGTGGCTGGGGTCTTTGACCATTTTTAGGGCCTTCCTTCCTTCGAAACCCATTTCATGAAGCTCCCGACGAAAGGTTCTTCTGCTGATGTTGCTTCCAGAAGCAGTTTGTAACTCGGTAGTGAGTGTTGCAACGGAGGACAGATTAATTTGACGCGCTTCAGCACTCAGCGGTCCTGTTCTGTGAGCTCGTGTGGCCTACCACTTTGTGGCTGTCTATTCATTTGAGTGGTTACCCATTTCAAAGCCCATCCCTCAGCCTTTTACCAAAACAGAGAAGGGGTTTGTTATTGGTTTAATTACGGATTCCAGCTTTAAAGACCAAGTGCAAAACATTCCGTTTTTCCTGTGTTTTATATCATATTGTTCAACGGGATGAAACTAACTAACTTTAAAAATCAGTTATTTCCTGGTAGTTGCTGGTTGAAAATACAATTTACACAGGACCTTGTAATCAGCAGACTTGCGTGGGCGGAGTTTAGGCTTTTCATGGTGACCTCACCATGTGGTAAATTGTGGCAAACTTCTTGCTTGAGAAATACTTTTTTTTTTCTCCTAAAAAGCAATTATTTTTCCCCATTTATAATGGAAATCTACACTGAACAAAAATATAAACACAACATGTAAAGTGTTGGTTCCATGTTTCATGAGCTGAAGTAAAAGATACCAGGAATTTTTCATATGCACAAAAAGCTTATTTCTCTGAAATGTAGGGCAGGAATTTGTTTATATCCCTGTTAGTGAGCATTTCTCCTTCGCCAAGATAATCCATCCACCTGACAGATGTGGCATATCAAGAAGCTGATTAAACAGCATCATTAGCATCACACGCTCTATAATGTGCACTTTTGTCAAACAACACAATGCCGCAGATGTCTGCAGTTTTGAGGGAGCAGTTGGCATGCTGACTGCAGTAATGTCCACCAGAGCTGTTGCCAGAGAATTTAATGTTCATTTCTCTACCATAAGCCACCTCTACCGTCACTTTAGAGAATTTGGCATTATGTTCAACCGGCCTCACAACTGCAGACCACATGTAACCACGCCAGCCCAGGACCTCCACTTCCGACTTCTTCACCTGCGGGATCGGCTGAGACCAGGCACCCAGACAGCTGATGAAAATGTGGGTTTGCACAACCGAAGAATTCTGCTCAAACTGTCAGAAATGGTCTCAGGGAAGCTCGTCTGCGTGCTCGTCGTCCTCATCAGGGTCTTGACCTGACTGCAGTTCAGCATCGTAATCGACTTGAGTGGGGAGATGCTCACCTTCGATGGCCACTGGCACTCTGGAAAAGTCTGCTCACAGATTCACTGATACATAGATTCACAGGAAGCATTATCACCCTGTTTCAACTGTACTGGGCAGGTGACAGACAGTGTGTATGGCGTCGTGTGGGCGAGCGGTTTGCTGTTGTGAACAGAGTGCCCCATGGTGGCGGTGGGGTTACGATATGGGAAGGCATAAGCTACGGACAATGAACATTATTGCATTTTATTGATGTCAATTTGAATGCACAGCGATACTGTGACGAGATCCTGAGGACCATTATGGTGCCATTCATCCACCGTCATCACCTCATGTTTCAGCGTGATAATGATCCTGAGGACCATTATGGTGCCATTCATCCACCGCCATCACCTCATGTTTCAGCATGATAATGATCCTGAGGACCATTATGGTGCCATTCATCCACCGCCATCACCTCATGTTTCAGCATGATAATGATCCTGAGGACCATTATGGTGCCATTCATCCACCGCCACCACCTCATGTTTCAGCGTGATAATGATCCTGAGGACCACTCGGTGCCATTCATCCACCGTCATCACCTCATGTTTCAGCTGATAATGATCCTGAACCATTACGGTGCCATTCATCCACCGTCATGACCTCATGTTTCAGCATGATAATGATCCTGAGGACCATTACGGTGCCATTCATCCACCGCTCCACCTCATGTTTCAGCGTGATAATGATCCTGAGGACCATTATGGTGCCATTCATCCACTGATCACCTCATGTTTCAGCATGATAATGCATCCCCGGACCAAGGATCCTTTCACAGTTCCTGGAAGCTGACATGTCCTGTCTCCATGGTCTCTGCTGCTCAAGACACTGTCACCACTGTACATGTTTGAGCATGTTCTGCCTCGATGTCTAGGAAGTTCTGTTGCCACCTTCCTCCCATATCCTGAATCCAATGTTCTCCCACAATCAATAAACTCACCCTCAACGTCCCCACTGCAAATGAGCTTCGTGGACCATTTTGGAAACAGCAGAAGGTGTTCTGTCCATCCTCGATGGGACCACAGTCAAATGTGGAAAGCTTAAAGTTCTGCTCACACATGCACTGACCCTGGTCCACCTCTTTCTCCGCCTTCAACCTCAGAGGCTGAAAAAAGTGTGGTCTTGACAATGAAATGGTCCACCCACAATGGTCTTCAACCTCAGGAGGCCCAACAACCTTTTACAGATGCACAATTGAGATTATCCTGTCGGGCTGTATCACCGCCTGGTTCGGCAACTGCACCGCCCGCAACCGTAGGGCTCCCCAGAGGGTGGTGCTGTCTGCCCAACGCGTCACCGTGGCACTGCCCTCCAGAACACCTATAGAACACAATGTCACAGGAAGTCCAAGGCTACGGCCTGTTCACCCCTCTACCATCCAGAAGGCGAGGTCAGTACAGGTGCATCAAAGCTGGGACTGAGAGACGAAAAACAGCTTCTATCTCAAGGCCATCAGACAGTTAAATAGCCATCACTAGCCAGATCTCCCGGTTACTCAACCCTGCACCTTAGATGACCTATTTACATAGATGGAATCAGGTCACTTTAATAATGGAACACTAGTCATTTTAATAATGTTTACATACTGCTTTACTTTCTTTATTTTTGTCAATGTCACTCCTACATTGCTTTTCCTAATATTTATATATTTCTTAATCCATTGTTACTTTTACCTTTGTGTGTATTGATACTGTGAACCATTAGATACTACTGCACTGTTGGAGCTAGGAACACAAGCATTTAGTAATAATATAAATAACAATAATAATAATATAAATAATAATAATTGTTAGATACTACTGCACTGTTGGAGCTCAACACAAGCATTTAGTTAGATACTACTGCTCTGTTGGAGCTAGGCCACAAGCATTTAGTTAGATACACTGCACTGTTGGCTCTAGGATAACAAGCATTTGTTAGATACTACTGCACTGTTGGAGCTAGTAACACAAGCATTTAATTAGATACTTTCTGCACTGTTGGACCTAGGAAGACAAGCATTTAGTTAGATACTACTGCACTGTTGGAGCTAGAACACAAGCATTTAGTTAGATACACCTGCACTGTTGAGCTAGGCAAGACAAGCATTTAGTTAGATACTTCTGCACTGTTGGAGCTAGGAACTGCAAGCATTTAGTTAGATACTACTGCACTGTTGGAGCTAGGAAGACAAGCATTTAGTTAGATACTACTGCACTGAGGAGCTAGAACACAAGCATTTAGTTAGATACTACTGCACTGTTGGAGCTAGGAAGACAAGCATTTAGTTAGATACTCAACTAACATCAATGCGGTTAGTTAGATACCCTGCACTGTTGGAGCTAGGAACACAAGCATTTAGTTAGATACTACTGCACTGTTGGAGCTAGTAACACAAGCATTTAGTTAGATACACTGCACTGTTGGAGCTAGTAACACAAGCATTTAGTTAGATACTACTGCACTGTTGGAGCTAGGAAGACAAGCATTTAGTTAGATACTACTGCACTGTTGGAGCCAGGAAGACAAGCATTTAGTTAGATACTACTGCACTGTTGGAGCTAGTAAGACAAGCATTTAGTTAGATACTACTGCACTGTTGGAGCTAGGAACACAAGCATTTAGTTAGTTAGATACTACTGCACTGTTGGAGCTAGGAACACAAGCATTTAGTTAGATACTACTGCACTGTTGGAGCTAGGAACACAAGCATTTAGTTAGATACTACTGCACTGTTGGAGCTAGGAACACAAGCATTTAGTTAGATACTACTGCACTGTTGGAGCTAGTAACACAAGCATTTAGTTAGATACTACTGCACTGTTGGAGCTAGGAACACAAGCATTTAGTTAGATACTACTGCACTGTTGGAGCTAGGAACACAAGCATTTAGTTAGATACTACTGCACTGTTGGAGCTAGAAACACAAGCATTTAGTTAGATACTACTGCACTGTTGGAGCTAGGAACACAAGCATTTAGTTAGATACTACTGCACTGTTGGAGCTAGGAACACAAGCATTTAGTTAGATACTACTGCACTGTTGGAGCTAGAAACACAAGCATTTAGTTAGATACTACTGCACTGTTGGAGCTAGGAACACAAGCATTTAGTTAGATACTACTGTACTGTTGGAGCTAGGAACACAAGCATTTAGTTAGGTACTACTGCAGTGTTGGAGCTAGGAACACAAGCATTTAGTTAGATACTACTGCACTGTTGGAGCTAGGAACACAAGCATTTAGTTAGATACTACTGCACTGTTGGAGCTAGGAACATAAGCATTTAGTTAGGTACTACTGCACTGTTGGAGCTAGGAACACAAGCATTTAGTTAGATACTACTGCACTGTTGGAGCTAGGAACACAAGCATTTAGTTAGATACTACTGCACTGTTGGAGCTAGGAACACAAGCATTTAGTTAGATACTACTGCACTGTTGGAGCTAGGAACACAAGCATTTAGTTAGGTACTACTGCACTGTTGGAGCTAGGAACACAAGCATTTAGTTAGATACTACTGCACTGTTGGAGCTAGGAAGACAAGCATTTAGTTAGATACTACTGCACTGTTGGAGCTAGGAAGACAAGCATTTAGTTAGATACTACTGCACTCTTGGAGCTAGAAACACAAGAATTTAGTTAGATACTACTGCACTGTTGGAGCTAGGAACACAAGCATTTAGTTAGATACTACTGCACTGTTGGAGCTAGGAACACAAGCATTTAGTTAGATACTACTGCACTGTTGGAGCTAGGAAGACAAGCATTTAGTTAGATACTACTGCACTGTTGGAGCTAGGAACACAAGCATTTAGTTAGATACTACTGCACTGTTGGAGCTAGGAACACAAGCATTTAGTTAGATACTACTGCACTGTTGGAGCTAGGAACACAAGCATTTAGTTAGATACTACTGCACTGTTGGAGCTAGAAACACAAGCATTTAGTTAGATACTACTGCACTGTTGGAGCTAGGAACACAAGCATTTAGTTAGATACTACTGCACTGTTGGAGCTAGGAACACAAGCATTTAGTTAGATACTACTGCACTGTTGGAGCTAGAAACACAAGCATTTAGTTAGATACTACTGCACTGTTGGAGCTAGGAACACAAGCATTTAGTTAGATACTACTGCACTGTTGGAGCTAGAAACACAAGCATTTAGTTGGAGCTAGGAACACAAGCATTTAGTTAGATAGTACTGCACTGTTGGAGCTAGGAACACAAGCATTTAGTTGGAGCTAGGAACACAAGCATTTAGTTAGATAGTACTGCACTGTTGGAGCTAGGAACACAAGCATTTCGCTACACCCGCAATCACATCTGCTAAATAGGTGTATGTGACCAATACAATTTGATTCGAACAGCCTAATCAATTCTATTGGATGGAGATGTCGCCCTGCTGAGGCAAATGGTGGTCTGGTTTTCTGATCCACACTCCTACCTTTTCTTGAAGGTTTCTGTGACCAACAGATGCATATCTGTATTCCCAGTCATGTGAAATCCATTGATTTTAGGCTCTAATGATTTTTTTTCTCAGTTGACTGATTCCCTTATGAACTGAAACTAAGTATAATTCTTGAAATTGTTGCATATTGCATTTTAGGTTTTTGTTCAGTGTATTCAAGTAAAGTACTTAATTGTTACCTAATAAAGGATTTGATATTGATATAAAACGGCTGCTTAGGCCTTTAAACAAGTATTTTAAAGACCATTTTCAATGCTGTTCCTGATTCTAATCCTCTATCTGTTCATATTCCCACAGGAGAGAGCTCCAACCCAGGTTCAGACAGTGAGCCCAGTTCCACAGCATCAGGAAACCATAAACAACACAGACGGAGGAACTCAAGACAGAAACATCACCACTGCATGGACTGCTTCACTAGTTTCTATGATCCAGAGGAGTTGAGAAGGCACACTTGTAGACCCCACCCCTGCTCAGATTGCAGAGACAGCTTTATTTGTCCAACTCACCTCAAATCAAAACAGTCTCAAAAAAGGAGGAGGGTGTACTCATGTGGTCAATGTGGGAAGAGATTTCAAACACCAAGCAAACTCAAGACGCACCAGAGAACTCACACAGGAGAGAAGCCATACGACTGCTCTGTTTGTGGGAAGTGTTTCAGTCAGTCGAACCAACTAAAGACACACCAGAGAACTCACACAGGACAGAAGCCTTACCACTGCTCTCAGTGTGGAAAGAGTTTCAGCTGGTTACACAGCCTGAAGACACACCAGATAACTCACACAGGGGAGAAGCCTTACCACTGCTCGCAGTGTGGAAAGCGTTTCAGTCTGGTAGGAAACCTAAAGAGACACCACCTAACCCACACAGTAGAGAAGCCTTACCGCTGTTCTCATTGTGGGAAGAGTTTCAGTCAGTTACACCATCTAAAGACACACCAGTTAATTCACACAGGAGAGAAGCCATATCACTGCTCTCAATGTGGGAAGAGTTTCAGTCATCCAAAAGACTTAAAGTCGCACCAGAGAACTCACACAGGAGAGAAGCCATTCCACTGCTCCCACTGTGGAAAGAGTTTCAGTCAGTTATCAACTCTGAAAAAACACCAGCTAACTCACACAGGAGAGAAGCCTTACCTCTGCTCTCAATGTGGGAAGCGTTTCACCAGGTTATATCAACTGAAGGCACACCAGATAACGCACACAGAAGAGAAACCTTACCACTGCTTGCAATGTGGTGATAGTTTCACCAGTGCATATTTCCTAAAGAAACACCAGCTAATTCACACGGGAGAAAAGCCATTCCACTGCTCCCAGTGTGGGAAGAATTTCAGTCATTCATCAACATTGAAGACACATCAGATAAGTCACACAGGAGAGAAGACTCACCACTGCTCTCAGTGTGGGAAGAGTTTTGGTCATTCATCAACTCTCAAGACACATCAGATAACTCACTCAGGAGAGAAGCCTCACCTCTGCTCTCAGTGTGGGAAGAGTTTCAGCCAGTCATCAACTTTGAAGAAACATCAGAGAACTCACACAGGAGGAAAGCTGTGTCATCAGAGCTGAAGACACTAGCTTATTCACATAGGGGAGAAGCCTAAACTCTGTTGTCAATATGGGGATAGTTTCACCAGTTTATATTAATAAAATATAACACCAACTAATTATGACTAACAATAACTTACCTGGTTACTTAAAGGGGGTTAAAACTTGCAAAGGTGTGTGGAACATGCTGCCTGTGTGGAAAGCTTCGGTCAGTCATCAGATTTGACGACACAGCATTTAACTCGCACAGTAGAGAAGCCTTACTGTGTTCGGGAGTTGTTTGAATATTGTTTATTGAAATGAAGCTGCTATGTTCACAATAAGCCATTATCATCATATCACTTTTTCAGGAATCAGGAATCACCAAAAAGTCAGCACTGCAGAGAAAAGGCAGTTTTACAGAAACTGTATGTATTTGGTTGGTGCTTAAAACAGACATGGCTGGTCAATGTCAGTATGTCCACTATACAGCTGTCTTTTTGGGAATGCAATACTTTCTATACCAGCAGCCACAACGGACAATTCAGTGAAGTTGTATTTGCATTTGTGGAATCCATAGCTAATATCTGTCCATAGAGAATCCTCAGTAATCAGACATCATATATTCTAGTTGGATTTCTATAATCACATTTTTTTTTAATTGAAAAAAATTATATAATTTAGTAACAAAAAATGTATGCAACAAAAACTTCTAATTAGAGGAATATAACCAAAAATTAATAAACATATTGTATTTCAATTACTATGCTCAGTCTCCTGTCTCTCTTTATTATGGAGGGTTGAAGAGTCATTATATCTGGTGCTTTACAGGGAGGCTATACTGTAAAGCAGTGGTGGTCGGTGCCGTTTATGATGAGGATTATAATTCGTTTTTTTTTAAATGAGCCTTATTTCTATTACAGGATTATTTATTTATGGCTTTTACATGGTATTGTCATTCATATTCAATTCACCTAGTTTAATGTAACATCGATAGGTTTAGGCTACTACATGATACTCATTTTCCCTCTACCCATCATGAGGTTGCTACAACCTGGCCTATGAATTAAAGTTTGAACACACCTACTCTTGGCAGTCACTCAACCAGCTTCAGGATGAATGCTTTTCCAACAGTCTTGACGGAGTTCCCACATATGCTGAGCACTTGTTGGCTGCTTTTCCTTCACTCTGCAGTCCAACTCATCCCAAACCATCTCAATTGGGTTGAGGTTGGGTGATTGTGGAGTCCACAGTCTTGGGGATCCCCTGTTATTGGTAATGGTGAGATGTTAACAGGGGATCCCCAAGACATGCTATTGGTAATGGTGAGATGTTAGCATGTCTTGGGGATCCCCTGTTATTGGTAATGTTGAGATGTTAACAGGGGATCCCCAAGACATGCTATTGGTAATGGTGAGATGTTAGCATGTCTTGGGGATCCCCTGTTATTGGTAATGTTGAGATGTTAACAGGGGATCCCCAAGACATGCTATTGGTAATGGTGAGATGTTAGCATGTCTTGGGGATCCCCTGTTATTGTAATGGTGAGATGTTAGCATGTCTTGGGGATCCCCTGTTATTGTAATGGTGAGATGTTAGCATGTCTTGGGGATCCTCTGTTATTGGTAAAGGTGAGATATTAGTATGTCTTGGGGATCCTCTGTTATGGTAACATCTCACCATTACCAATGTCTTGGTGATCCCCTGTTATTGTAATGGTGAGATGTTAGTATGTCTTGGGGATCCTCTGTTATTGTAATGGTGAGATGTTAGTATGTCTTGGGGATCCCCTGTTATTGTGATGGTGAGATGTTAGTATGTCTTGGGGATCCTCTGTTATTGTGATGGTGAGATGTTAGTATGTCTTGGGGATCCCCTGATATTGGTAATGATGAGATGTTACCAGGTCTTGGGGATCCCCTGTTATTGATAATAGTGAGAGGTTAGAATATCTTGAGGATCCCCTGTTATTGTAATGGTGAAAGGTTAGCATGTCCCCTGTTATTGGTAATGGTGAGGGTGTGATCTTTGTACCATTTTATATTTTTCTTGTCTCAAATGAAAATATCACATTTTGCCATCTCCATCTTGGGTTACAAACACTACACTGGTCTGTTCAGTGGCAGGGTAAGGCTTCGTCTTGGGGATCCCCTGTTATTGGTACTGGTGAGGAGTTAGCATGTTTTGGGGATCCCCTGTTATTGTAATGGAGAAAGGTTAGCATGTCCCCTGTTATTGGTACTGGTGAGGAGTTAGCATGTTTTGGGGTATAATATTTGTGCCTCTAATTTTCACACTCACCATTATTATTCATTGGTTCAGGATGATCTGTAATCATGGTAGCATCCACATGAATGTAGAAGTGTTCAGAAACCTATTCTATTATTTACAGTATGTGACTCAAATGAAACAACACATTATGTACCCTTTATTTACATTGGGCACGCCCAATTTTTCAGTTTTTGATTTGTTAAAAAAGTTTGAAATATCCAATAAATGTCGTTCCACTTCATGATTGTGTCCCACTTGTTGTTGATTCTTCACAAAAAAAATACAGTTTTATATCTTTATGTTTGAAGCCTGAAATGTGGCAAAAGGTCGCAAAGTTCAAGGGGGCCGAATACTTTCGCAAGGCACTGTATATCCATTGTTTTTGTCAAAATTGCTCAAGCTCATTAAATTTGTTTAGGAATCATTGATGGATTGCAGTATTCAAACCTAGTCTCTGTTTTTTTAGGCAAATTTAAATCAGGACTGAGACTAGACGATTCCAGAACACTTAACACCTCTTGGAAATCCATTTTGGTGTGTCTTTGGCAAAAACATTTGTGTAATTCTGGATAAGAGCGTCTGCTAAATGACTTAAATGTAAATGTAATTGTCTGGCTGAAAAGTTGTATCCTATCCCAGGGTTTTCAGAAGACAGGCTGTTTTTCTCCTTTCATATTTCATTGGATCCTGACAAACTTCCCACTCCCAGCCAACGGCAAGCATACCCATAACATGATGCTGCCACCACAATACTTGAAATTAGACTGTTTCAGTCTGTGTTGGATTGGATTTGAACCAACCTTGTAGTTTTTAATTTATGCCAAAAAGTTTTGTCTTGCAGTATTACTTAACAGCCTTGTTGCTAACAGAATGGGAGTGGATTCTTTAACACAGGCGTCTTCCTTTTCATTTTGTCATACAGGCCAGTAACATGGAGGGAATCAAATCAAATTGTATTGGTTACATGGTTAGCAGATGTTAATGCCAGTGTAGCGAATGCAATGATGTTAATCCCTTTTGGATTTTTTAAACTATTGTGGTGGCAGCATCATGTTATGGGTATGCTTGTCACCGGCAGGGAAGTGGATTATGAACAGGTTCTGAAAGAGGAAACATTAACTACTTGACAAAGGAAGGTTAGCTGGAAAGTCAGTCTGTGTGACACATTATTGTAGCTATTAGAAAGCTATTCATCACGAAACTTGAACAAAAAATGGATTTTCATGACATTTAATCCACAGATGGATTCTATAGAGGAAGGATTGTTGACATATATTTGACATTTGTATTATTTCAACTAATTGAAGTTGTAACATTCAGTAACAGCTGAACGGAACATGATGAGAGGCGGGGAGGCGGGGAGGCGGTGAGTGTGTTGTCCACTTCCATTCAAGTCGATTGGCGAAGTTACATTGACATTGTTGTCATATTGGCTTAGATGTGATTGATGGTAGAAGGACTTGAATTTAACATTGAGCATTGATCAAATCAAAGTTTATTTGTCACGTGCGCTGAATACAACAGGTGTAGGTAGACCTTACAGTGAAATGCTTACTTACAGGCTCTAACCAATAGTGCAAAAAATGTATTGGGTGAACAATAGGTAGGTAAAGAAATAAAACAACAGTAAAAAGACAGGCTATATACAGTAGTGAGGCTATATACAGTAGTGAGGCTATATAGAGTAGTGAGGCTATAAAAGCAGAGAGGCTATATACAGTAGAGAGGCTATAACAGCAGAGAGGCTATATACAGTAGAGAGGCTATAAAAGTAGCAAGGATACATACCGGTTAGTCAGACTGATAGAGGTAGTATGTACATGTAGATATGGTTAAAGTGACTATGCAAATATGATGAACAGAGAGTAGCAGTAGCCTAAAAGAGGGGTTGGTGGGTGGGACACAATGCAGATAGCCCGGATAGCCACTGTGCGGGAGCACTGGTTGGTCGGCCCAATTGAGGTAGTAGTTAAAGTGACTATGCATATATGATAACCAGAGAGTAGCAGCAGCGTAAAAAGAGGGGTTGGGGGAGGCACACAATGCAAATAGTCTGGGTAGCCATTTGATTACCTGTTCAGGGGTCTTATGGCTTGGGGGTAAAAACTGTTGAGAAGCCTTTTTGTCCTAGACTTGGCACTCCGGTACTGCTTGCCGTGCGGTAGTAGAGAGAACATTCAATGACTGGGGTGACTGGGGTCTTTGACAATTTTTAGAGCCTTCCTCTGACACCGCCTGGTGTAGAGGTACTGGATGGCAGGCAGCTTAGCCCCAGTGATGTACTGGGCCGTACACACTACCCTCTGTAGTGCCTTGCTGTCAGAGGTCGAGCTATTGCCGTACCAGGCAGTGATGCAACCAGTCAGGCAGGATGCTTTCGATGTTGCAGCTGTAGAACCTTTTGAGGATCTGAGGACCCATGCCAAATCTTTTTAGTTTCCTGAGGGGGAATAGGCTTTGTCGTGCCCTCTTCATGACTGTCTTGGTGTGTTTGGACCATTCTCGTTTGTTGTTGATGTGGACACCAAGGAACTTGAAACTCTCAACCTGCTCCACTACAGCCCTGTTGATGAGAATGGGGGCATGCTCGGTCCTCCTTTTTCTGTAGTCCACAATCATCGCCTTCTTAAGAAGCCGGTGGCCACCAGCTTTTTAATGTTTTGCTACACTGTACCTAATGAACACAACCCTGATTCTGATCCAACAAGTTGAGTACAACATTATTTAGATGATTGCGATACTAAAGTTGACTGTTATTATGACTGTTTGATATATTATGAGTTTTTTGGTACATGGCCCTGTTCGTGGGATAAATTGCAGGACTATTAATTAAGCAGAGGCTCCTGTCATCAGGTCTTCAGTCATCCCAGATATAACAGCTGCTATAGAGGTCAAAGCTGTTACCAAAGTAGCAGTTAATCTGGACAACCTTCTCTTCAACACCTTCTATTCAACTCATTGGTGGCCACCAGCTTCTTAATGTTTTGCTACACTGTGCCTAATGAACACAACCCTGGAGGTCAAGACTATTACCAAATCAGCAGTTAAACTGGACAACCTTCTATTCAACTCCTTCTATTCAACTCCTTCTATTCAACTCCTTCTATTCAACACCTATTCAACACCTTCTATTCAACTCCTTCTATTCAACTCCTTCTATTCAACTCCTTCTATTCAACACCTTCTATTCAACTCCTTCTATTCAACTCCTTCTATTCAACACCTTCTATTCAACTCCTTCTATTCAACACCTTCTATTCAACTCCTTCTATTCAACTCCTTCTATTCAACACCTTCTATTCAACTCCTTCTATTCAACACCTTCTATTCAACTCCTTCTATTCAACACCTTCTATTCAACTCCTTCTATTCAACTCCTTCTATTCAACACCTATTCAACTCCTTCTATTCAACACCTTCTATTCAACTCCTTCTATTCAACACCTTCTATTCAACTCCTTCTATTCAACTCCTTCTATTCAACTCCTTCTATTCAACACCTTCTATTCAACTCCTTCTATTCAACTCCTTCTATTCAACACCTTCTATTCAACACCTATTCAACTCCTTCTATTCAACACCTTCTATTCAACACCTTCACAGGTAGACATGATAATTTCTCATTTTCCCCATGATTTAAATCAGTCTTTCAATTGTGCGACTGAATGTGAAGTCTTTCATTTCTAAACAGTGATCTTTAGTGGGATCATCTAGTGGATTGGACTGTCACTTGTCCTTTCTGTTCCAAAAGGCTAGGCTAGGAAGAGTCCCCTGCTCCCCCAGAGACACTTGTGTTCCAACAGCTGCAGCTGAAGGGAGGTTGTGGGATTCCCAGTTTTATTGATGTTCTCTGTTATGGACTTTACTTTTCTTGTCCTTGACTGTGTCTTCCTGCGATCTCTGTTGTTTTTACATTTGAAAGTCTAAAAATAAAGCTGTCCAAAAGAAGCAGGTATTTGATTGGTCCGTTTAATGGACATATCAGATATAAGTCTGTTCCGTATATGGTCACATCCTCTGGTGCACAGCTCACATGGCATCAGATCTACCAATAAACCAATGTCAAAATACCTGAGATATATTGCTGTGGAAGCTGGATGTATTTCTGACACCCATTTCTGAACATGGCCATGTTGGGATTGTAAATGATCTGTTGCTTTGGAACACTTGTGACTACTATGGACTGTATGGGATCAGATTGGAGTTTCATGACCAGCTCAGCAGGTTTGATACCATCGCTATGAGGCAGGGTCATAAAGTAATCATAAAAAACTTTAGGCTGCATGTATTTCTGACATCCAGTTTTGGATCACGGCCATGTTAGAAGGTCACTGACGAGGTAATAATATGGACTATTTGTTTGTCTAAAGATGTTTCTCTTTGTAAATGTATTAGATTAATATTACATTTATCCCTCCATTGACTTCACACTGCATGCTGAAAGGTGAAGACCTCATACCTTTACTGTGGACCACAGAGAGATCCGATACAGGCCAGCACATTGTTTTGACCTTATTAGTCTACCATGAGGTCCTGACATTGCTGACACCGTCATAGATTTACAGCAAGACATGATCTGGGAAATAAGATCTGAATGAACCAAGCCAAGACTGGTTGTTTTGTGGATCCTTGCCACCTCATGTGACATTTCATATCCAGATTTAGATTTTTATTGGCTGTGACATTTGAATGGATTGAATCATGGTAAAAAAAAAATTGATGTGAGCCAAGGCTCTGGGGTGTCTCAGGTCAAGTCCTGTCTGTGGTGGTTAAACTACGTTGCGATCATTTAAAGCCTTAAAATGTATTGGATCAAGACTTACTATGCGATCCTCCCAAGGACCTACTAAAATACATAAAATATGTACAATAACAGTTTTATAATGACAGTTCACTCAACTTCTTAATGACATCTGTCAGTTAATAACAGTATATTAGGGGCCTGGAACTCCTGTTCTGGACAGACCATCCAGTTAATAACAGTATATCAGAGGCCTGTAACTCCTGTTCTGGACAGCCCATCCAGTTAATAACAGTATATCAGAGGCCTGTAACTCCTGTTCTGGACAGACCATCCAGTTAATAACAGTATATCAGGGGCCTGGAACTCCTGTTCTGGACAGCCCATCCACATGGTGTGCAGGCTCTTGTTCCACACCAGCACCACAGCAGGTTCAGCTAAATCAGAGAGGAAGAGGCAAAGTGAGAAGTTTTCCTCCTCTCAAATCTGCCCACGAAGTGAGGAATTTTTGCATGGAGGTCAATGAGAGTGTCGAATTGGTGTATGCTGTCACAGATGTATTAATGACACAAATATATGTATGTATGTATGTATGTATGTATGTATGTATGTATGTATGTATGTATGTATGTATGTATGTATGTATGTTAACCCATATATTTATCAGTTTATGCTAAATGCTATGACTTTGTTATGTTTATCCTGGTGGTCTCCTAAGTTTGTAGCTGTATGTTGCTGCAGTTGTAAACCCTTTCCCTTTATCTAGTCACCTTGAGCCACCTTTTATGTTGATGAACACTTTACTGTTCAGTCCATTCTCTCTACCTGGTCACCTGTGTAGCTGTTTACTGGGCACTTTACTGTTCAGTCCATTCTGTCTACCTGGTCACCTGTGTAGCTGTTTACTGGGCACTTTACTGTTCAGTCCATTCTCTCTACCTGGTCACCTGTGTAGCTGTTTACTGGGCACTTTACTGTTCAGTCCATTCTCTCTACCTGGTCACCTGTGTAGCTGTTTACTGGGCACTTTACTGTTCAGTCCATTCTCTCTACCTGGTCACCTGTGTAGCTGTTTACTGGGCACTTTACTGTTCAGTCCATTCTCTCTACCTGGTCACCTGTGTAGCTGTTTACTGGGCACTTTACTGTTCAGTCCATTCTCTCTACCTGGTCACCTGTGTAGCTGTTTACTGGGCACTTTACTGTTCAGTCCATTCTCTCTACCTGGTCACCTGTGTAGCTGTTTACTGGGCACTTTACTGTTCAGTCCATTCTCTCTACCTGGTCACCTGTGTAGCTGTTTACTGGGCACTTTACTGTTCAGTCCATTCTCTCTACCTGGTCACCTGTGTAGCTGTTTACTGGGCACTTTACTGTTCAGTCCATTCTCTCTACCTGGTCACCTGTGTAGCTGTTTACTGGGCACTTTACTGTTCAGTCCATTCTCTCTACCTGGTCACCTGTGTAGCTGTTTACTGGGCACTTTACTGTTCAGTCCATTCTCTCTACCTGGTCACCTGTGTAGCTGTTTACTGGGCACTTTACTGTTCAGTCCATTCTCTCTACCTGGTCACCTGTGTAGCTGTTTACTGGGCACTTTACTGTTCAGTCCATTCTCTCTACCTGGTCACCTGTGTAGCTGTTTACTGGGCACTTTACTGTTCAGTCCATTCTCTCTACCTGGTCACCTGTGTAGCTGTTTACTGGGCACTTTACTGTTCAGTCCATTCTCTCTACCTGGTCACCTGTGTAGCTGTTTACTGGGCACTTTACTGTTCAGTCCATTCTCTCTACCTGGTCACCTGTGTAGCTGTTTACTGGGCACTTTACTGTTCAGTCCATTCTCTCTACCTGGTCACCTGTGTAGCTGTTTACTGGGCACTTTACTGTTCAGTCCATTCTCTCTGGTCACCTGGTCACCTGTGGTCACCTGTGCTGTTTACTGGGCACTTTACTGTTCAGTCCATTCTCTCTACCTGGTCACCTGTGTAGCTGTTTACTTTTACTGTTCAGTCCATTCTCTCTACTGGTCACCTGTGTAGCTGTTTACTGGGCACTTTACTGTTCAGTCCATTCTCTCTACCTGGTCACCTGTGTAGCTGTTTACTGGGCACTTTACTGTTCAGTCCATTCTCTCTACCTGGTCACCTGTGTAGCTGTTTACTGGGCACTTTACTGTTCAGTCCATTCTCTCTACCTGGTCACTTTACTGTTCAGTCCATTCTCTCTACCTGGTCACCTGTGTAGCTGTTTACTGGGCACTTTACTGTTCAGTCCATTCTCTCTACCTGGTCACCTGTGTAGCTGTTTACTGGGCACTTTACTGTTCAGTCCATTCTCTCTACCTGGTCACCTGTGTAGCTGTTTACTGGGCACTTTACTGTTCAGTCCATTCTCTCTACCTGGTCACCTGTGTAGCTGTTTACTGGGCACTTTACTGTTCAGTCCATTCACCTGTGTAGCTGTTACCTGGTCACCTGTGTAGCTGTTTACTGGGCACTTTACTGTTCAGTCCATTCTCTCTACCTGGTCACCTGTGTAGCTGTTTACTGGGCACTTTACTGTTCAGTCCATTCTCTCTACCTGGTCACCTGTGTAGCTGTTTACTGGGCACTTTACTGTTCAGTCCATTCTCTCTACCTGGTCACCTGTGTAGCTGTTTACTGGGCACTTTACTGTTCAGTCCATTCTCTCTACCTGGTCACCTGTGTAGCTGTTTACTGGGCACTTTACTGTTCAGTCCATTCTCTCTACCTGGTCACCTGTGTAGCTGTTTACTGGGCACTTTACTGTTCAGTCCATTCTCTCTACCTGGTCACCTGTGTAGCTGTTTACTGGGCACTTTACTGTTCAGTCCATTCTCTCTACCTGGTCACCTGTGTAGCTGTTTACTGGGCACTTTACTGTTCAGTCCATTCTCTCTACCTGGTCACCTGTGTAGCTGTTTACTGGGCACTTTACTGTTCAGTCCATTCTCTCTACCTGGTCACCTGTGTAGCTGTTTACTGGGCACTTTACTGTTCAGTCCATTCTCTCTACCTGGTCACCTGTGTAGCTGTTTACTGGGCACTTTACTGTTCAGTCCATTCTCTCTACCTGGTCACCTGTGTAGCTGTTTACTGGGCACTTTACTGTTCAGTCCATTCTCTCTACCTGGTCACCTGTGTAGCTGTTTACTGGGCACTTTACTGTTCAGTCCATTCTCTCTACCTGGTCACCTGTGTAGCTGTTTACTGGGCACTTTACTGTTCAGTCCATTCTCTCTACCTGGTCACCTGTGTAGCTGTTTCTCTCTACTGGGCACTTTACTGTTCAGTCCATTCTCTCTACCTGGTCACCTGTGTAGCTGTTTACTGGGCACTTTACTGTTCAGTCCATTCTCTCTACCTGGTCACCTGTGTAGCTGTTTACTGGGCACTTTACTGTTCAGTCCATTCTCTCTACCTGGTCACCTGTGTAGCTGTTTACTGGGCACTTTACTGTTCAGTCCATTCTCTCCTGGTCACCTGGTCACCTGTCCATTCTCTCTACCTGTAGCTGTTTACTGGGCACTTTACTGTTCAGTCCATTCTCTCTACCTGGTCACCTGTGTAGCTGTTTACTGGGCACTTTACTGTTCAGTCCATTCTCTCTACCTGGTCACCTGTGTAGCTGTTTACTGGGCACTTTACTGTTCAGTCCATTCTCTCTACCTGGTCACCTGTGTAGCTGTTTACTGGGCACTTTACTGTTCAGTCCATTCTCTCTACCTGGTCACCTGTGTAGCTGTTTACTGGGCACTTTACTGTTCAGTCCATTCTCTCTACCTGGTCACCTGTGTAGCTGTTTACTGGGCACTTTACTGTTCAGTCCATTCTCTACCTGGTCACCTGTGTAGCTGTTTACTGGGCACTTTACTGTTCAGTCCATTCTCTCTACCTGGTCACCTGTGTAGCTGTTTACTGGGCACTTTACTGTTCAGTCCATTCTCTCTACCTGGTCACCTGTGTAGCTGTTTACTGGGCACTTTACTGTTCAGTCCATTCTCTCTACCTGGTCACCTGTGTAGCTGTTTACTGGGCACTTTACTGTTCAGTCCATTCTCTCTACCTGGTCACCTGTGTAGCTGTTTACTGGGCACTTTACTGTTCAGTCCATTCTCTCTACCTGGTCACCTGTGTAGCTGTTTACTGGGCACTTTACTGTTCAGTCCATTCTCTCTACCTGGTCACCTGTGTAGCTGTTTACTGGGCACTTTACTGTTCAGTCCATTCTCTCTACCTGGTCACCTGTGTAGCTGTTTACTGGGCACTTTACTGTTCAGTCCATTCTCTCTACCTGGTCACCTGTGTCCAGCTGTGTTACTGGGCACTTTACTGTTCAGTCCATTCTCTCTACCTGGTCACCTGTGTAGCTGTTTACTGGGCACTTTACTGTTCAGTCCATTCTCTCTACCTGGTCACCTGTGTAGCTGTTTACTGGGCACTTTACTGTTCAGTCCATTCTCTCTACCTGGTCACCTGTGTAGCTGTTTACTGGGCACTTTACTGTTCAGTCCATTCTCTCTACCTGGTCACCTGTGTAGCTGTTTACTGGGCACTTTACTGTTCAGTCCATTCTCTCTACCTGGTCACCTGTGTAGCTGTTTACTGGGCACTTTACTGTTCAGTCCATTCTCTCTACCTGGTCACCTGTGTAGCTGTTTACTGGGCACTTTACTGTTCAGTCCATTCTCTCCTGGTACCTGGTCACCTGTGTAGCTGTTTACTCTGGGCACTTTACTGTTCAGTCCATTCTCTCTACCTGGTCACCTGTGTAGCTGTTTACTGGGCACTTTACTGTTCAGTCCATTCTCTCTACCTGGTCACCTGTGTAGCTGTTTACTGGGCACTTTACTGTTCAGTCCATTCTCTCTACCTGGTCACCTGTGTAGCTGTTTACTGGGCACTTTACTGTTCAGTCCATTCTCTCTACCTGGTCACCTGTGTAGCTGTTTACTGGGCACTTTACTGTTCAGTCCATTCTCTCAGTCCATTCTCTACCTGGTCACCTGTGTAGCTGTTTACTGGGCACTTTACTGTTCAGTCCATTCTCTCTACCTGGTCACCTGTGTCCAGGTCTGTTTGTTTACTGGGCACTTTACTGTTCAGTCCATTCTCTCTACCTGGTCACCTGTGTAGCTGTTTACTGGGCACTTTACTGTTCAGTCCATTCTCTCTACCTGGTCACCTGTGTAGCTGTTTACTGGGCACTTTACTGTTCAGTCCATTCTCTCTACCTGGTCACCTGTGTAGCTGTTTACTGGGCACTTTACTGTTCAGTCCATTCTCTCTACCTGGTCACCTGTGTAGCTGTTTACTGGGCACTTTACTGTTCAGTCCATTCTCTCTACCTGGTCACCTGTGTAGCTGTTTACTGGGCACTTTACTGTTCAGTCCATTCTCTCTACCTGGTCACCTGTGTAGCTGTTTACTGGGCACTTTACTGTTCAGTCCATTCTCTCTACCTGGTCACCTGTGTAGCTGTTTACTGGGCACTTTACTGTTCAGTCCATTCTCTCTACCTGGTCACCTGTGTAGCTGTTTACTGGGCACTTTACTGTTCAGTCCATTCTCTCTACCTGGTCACCTGTGTAGCTGTTTACTGGGCACTTTACTGTTCAGTCCATTCTCTCTACCTGGTCACCTGTGTAGCTGTTTACTGGGCACTTTACTGTTCAGTCCATTCTCTCTACCTGGTCACCTGGCTCTACCTTGTAATTCATGCACCTTTTATGTTGATTTTCCTAATATGTTCCCCTCTTGTTTCTCCTCCAGACCACCACATCCTTCCACAACCTAACCTTCCTACCGGCCTCAAGCTCCAACTCTTAAACCTTAATCAACATCCGTTCCAAACCCTCCCCTATGAACTCTGTGTTCCTGTTCCACTGTGTAATAAATACCCTAAACCCTCCCCTATGAACTCTGTGTTCCTGTTCCACTGTGTAATAAATACCCTAAACCCTCCCCTATGTGCTCTGGGTTGGTGTTCAGATGTGTGTAATAAATACCCTAAACCTGGATTCCTACTTTAATCTCCGTCCCCTCATTGTTCCAAACCCTCCCCTATGAACTCTGTGTTCCTGTTCCACTGTGTAATAAATACCATAAACCCTCCCCTATGTGCTCTGGGTTGGTGTTCAGATGTGTGTAATAAATACCCTAAACCCTCCCCTATGAACTCTGGGTTGGTGTTCAGATGTGTTTAATAAATACCCTAAACCCTCCCCTATGAACTCTGGGTTGGTGTTCAGATGTGTGTAATAAATACCCTAAACCCTCCCCTATGAACTCTGGGTTGGTGTTCAGATGTGTTTAATAAATACCATAAACCTGGATTCCTCCTCTCCATCTCCTCAATGCATTATTCTTGCCGACTCGTCATGTTGGCAGCAGAAAATCCTAAACCAGTCAGTTATATAGAAAATGTCCTACTACATTTTGTTTTTAAAATCATAATCCTAAAAAATACATTTTCTTTAATGTAACGCTTAATTTCTTAAATATGGTTCAGTATGTTAGAAATTCAATTCAGTTAATTCAGGAAGTAAAACTGAAATTAAAATCTTTCACAATACTTTGAAATGACAAATAATTTCAGTTTGCTTCCTGAATTGACCCCAGCCCTGATCTCGATACAGCGCTCACTGCATTGTGAGAAGACCATTACTGTAAAGTCAGTTGAGATCTTTGTGGCCAAATGCACAGTTGTCTAGTTGGGTATGACAGCTGTATATTCCTCTGACACTGATCTAAGGTCAGTTTTATCCAGGAGGGTAACTTCTGCCCAGAGAAAGTTTGGAGCTAAACATGCCCCTCAAATACAAAAACGCAGGTCATAGATCATGCAAGATCTTTGCACATTAAAATCAATATCATAAACATTTAGTCTGCATGGTGCTAATGTTCTCTCCACCCACAAACACAGCAAGTAAATATATTGTCTAATAACAGTGGTATCGGTGCCAGAATTAGGCTGCGTTGGCAGATATACCAAACAATAAACCTTGGCTGCAGTGAAGATGAGATCACAGTCCAGGAAATGAAAAGGCCTTGATGGGATCCTTCCAGATGGTCACCCTGCTCAACTAGTGTATCCAGCAGATATGGGGCTTCTTGTACTGATGTGCTGGGTGGTTTGATGGGATCCTTCCAGATGGCCAGCCAGTATCCAGTAGCTCCCCCATACAAACAGGGTGTATTCAGTGAGGTGAAATGTTCTGAACATTGCTGATAGAAATGTATTGAATAAAGCTGACATGATTCCATGATTCCTGACAGACAGTGATATCTGTTGTTCACAATACATTTCTATCGAGCCGTTTCACTCTGTTGATCAGTAGTTTATCTGCACCATGTTAGACACAACATGCATTTAAACAACTATTTGAACTTAGAGGTTTGAAAACAGAAGAGGTGATCAACATTGAAGAATGTGAAATGCCTGGCTTGAAAGAAGAACTTGCTCAGTTACATGTATTAAAAATAATTTGAACCAAAATCTCTGCTGATGGTGACTCCTTTACAAGTTCCTTGAGCTGTGTTTTAGAAAGATTTTCAAACTGTAATGTAAAGGATTAATCAAGCCAGGTCCTTGCTATTCTTCGGGCCATAGATGAGACCAAAAAATGCTGCCCTTGCTAAAATAGATTCTTCCCAGTAAACAAAATTACGTTGAAAAGATGTCTGAAACACGTATTTTCCAGACTTTGAAGTTAGGCTCAATTTAGGTTCTGAATGAAAGGTGAAAATGTATTTTCCATGTGTTTAAAATACATATTTTACAGAACTAGAAAAGGCACATTTTCCAGAAGTTGAAGAATACGTATTTTCCAGACCTTGAAATCAGGTTCATTTTCGGTTCTGAATTGAAGTTCAAATATGTATTTTCTGGATGTTGAAATCAGGCAAATTTTTGGTTCTGAATGAAAGTTCAAAATAAGTAATATATAGACGTCTATGTTTGGGCCAAATCAAGGCTGGTCCAGCCCGAACAAAATCTGAACCAAACGTAGACGTCTATGATTGGGCCAAATCGAGGCTGGTCCAGACCGAACAAAATCTGAACCAAACGTAGACGTCTATGATTGGGCCAAATCAAGGCTGGTCCAGACCGAACAAAATCTGAACCAAACGTAGACGTCTATGATTGGGCCAAATCGAGGCTGGTCCAGACCGAACAAAATCTGAACCAAACGTAGATGTCTATGATTGGGCCAAATCAAGGCTGGTCCAGACCGGACAAAATCTGAACCAAACGTAGACGTCTATGATTGGGCCAAATCGAAGCTGGTCCAGACCGTACAAAATCTGAACCAAACGTAGACGTCTATGATTGAAGCCTAGACGTCTATGATTGAAGCTGGAGCCTATCATGTCGGCCTTCGTACTGGGCTGTAGCCTTTCATGTCAGCCTTCGTACTGGGCTGTAGCCTATCATGTCGGCCTTCATACTGGGCTGTAGCCTATCATGTCGTCCTTCGTACTGGGCTGTAGCCTATCATGACGGTCTTCGTACTGGGCTGTAGCCTATCATGTCGGCCTGCAATGGGATTTTATGAATGCCCATCCATGGGGAAGGCCCGGCGTTTGTAAAACAGGCCGTTGCATTGGCTTTATTAGTCCTGATTCCTGTGACTAATCAATTTGGCTATTTAAGCCCTGAATATCAGCTACCCAACTTTATCAGGCGTCATCATTGTCTTGTTTTGCACACTTTGCACAAAATAATAAAATGCGGTAATAGAGGATATTTCTTAACGTAGCTCTTTACTAGCTAGCTATAACTGCCATGTTCACGTATCTCCAACCAGGATCAAACTGACCATGACCTAACCATCTGGGTGGTCTTAACCAATCATAGCACAGTATGATATGGCGGTAAAATGTATCCAATTACACATATGAATATTACAATCATGAGCCTATTTACAATGTGTTTACACAGCAGGAAATCCAAAATAAGTATATTTTTCGGGGAGATGGAGGAGAGAGGAATGAGAGAAGAGGAAGAAGAGATACCTGTCAAGGAAGAAGAGGAGGAATCTGGACAAAGAAGTAAATACATTAGAAACCTCACTCACCAGAGGGGTCTATATGAGAGCTGTTTTAATATATTTGTATATAATGTGAGACCTCTTAGGGGTCTACTACACAGCAGAATCAATGAGTTAGCCAGTTAACTTTGACAACCAAAAAGACCTATTGATTTCCAAGTTAATTAAGAAATATAAACTTCAATATGTGTTTTTGGTTGTTGATTTAATTACACCATCCCAATTTCACACTTATCTTTCTAAAAAATGTTAAATCATTAATCATGTTAAGTAGTATACCTCTCTGAGCTCTCACATTTCTTAAAAACAATATTAAAAACAGCAACAAACACACACATATCACCTATAACGTCAACCTGCCATTAAATTCTATATATAATATTTACTATCTACACACACGCATGAATAGAATAGATTATAACTGTAATGACTGTGTTACTGACTGACTGTTCTCTCTCTTTCCAGGTGGGGGAGCTGTGGGCTGACCTGGTACCCAGTGTGACCAGTCTCCTGGGGGTCCTCCTGTGGTAACCAATGGACAAATCTCCATTGAAAAGGATTTTTAGGCTTAACTTGTGTTTAGTAAACCACCCTTTCAAGTTAGTCAGGTTTGTCAGGCATATGTTTTTGATAGGTTTAAATAGTGTACTGTGTATTCAGCCTTACCCATCGCCCCACCTTCCACTCTCAGACCCCCCTTCCACACCCAGACCCCTCTCCCAGACAACCACCCAGACCCCCTTCCACCCCCAGACCCCTTCCACCCCAGACCCCTCTCCCAGACCCACTTCCACCCCCAGACCCCCTTTCACTCCCAGACCCCTCTCCCAGACCCCCTTCCACACCCAGACCCCTCTCCCAGACAACCACCCAGACCCCCTTCCACCCCCAGACCCCTTTCACTCCCAGACCCCTCACCCAGACCCCCTTCCACACCCAGACCCCTCTCCCAGACAACCACCCAGACCCACTTCCACCCCCAGACCCCTCTCTCAGATCCCCTTCCACACCCAGACCCCTCTCAAAGACAACCACCCAGACCCCCTTCCACCCCAAGACCCCCTTCCACACCCAGACCCCTCTCCCAGACAACCACCCAGACCCCTCACCCAGACCCCCTTCCACTCCCAGACCCCTCTCTCAGACCCCCTTCCACCCCCAGACCCCTTTCCAACTCCAGCCCCCTCTCCCAGACCCCTTTCCACCCCCAGATCCCTCTCCCAGACCCCCTTCCACCCTCAAACCCTTCTCTCAGACCCCTTTCCACTCCCAGACCCCCATCCACTCCCAGACCCCTCTCCCACCCCCAGATTGGGAAAACATAGAATTATCGTTTATCAGTTTCTCTGTGACCGCTGATAACTACACAAAGTTGACTACGAATACAAAGTTGGCAATATATTTTCAATTGATACAAACAAGCAACATATAAAACGAAGCTTATAAAACTACATTCAATGTAAATAGTGTGCGGAAATAGGCCTATTTCAATCATATTGATATTCGTTTCATGTTCAATTAATTGGATTCTATTTTGCTACTTGTAGACTACTGTCTGTAATTTGTCTCAATTTATTTAATGATGGGTAGCCTAACATGTGCGCAATGATGCGCCAAATCGGTGATTTAGTGCCGTTTAATTGGGTAAGCATTACAATAAGCCACATCAAAATGTGGAAATACCTCTCTAGAAGCCGATCCGTCGTCGGTATGGTGAAATAATTGTAGTGTTAAGGTAAGATTTGAATGGAGAAAACTGATCCGAGAGCAGTGCTCCCTTTCTTCCGATCTTATATCAGTATCCACACATGCTCCAAGGACGCACTTAGCGACCGTTCTCTCTGCGTGGTGTTTTGTGAAACGCATTTTTACAACTTCGACGGTTGTAGGAAAGTTGCATCATTAAAACACTCCTAAGACTAAATTCCATCGCTATCTGGAAACTGGGCACTGAGCATTTCAATGGCAAAAGGAGGGTCGGGGAAATAAATAACGAAGTTATTTTCGTTAAATAAACACAATGATGATTTGAAAATAAAAAGAAGGCATGTGGGCTTTAACATTCTGTCATAGAAAGAACATGTTCAACTTCATAAAAAGCACGTTTTCCAATCTCAAGAGGTTAAATAAAAAATATATACTATAGTATGTGCCTACTATGTGCCAAATAAAGTAACAGAGTTGACTGTACCAGAGTTGACTAACATAGTTGACTGTAGCAGGGTTGACTGTACCAGTGTTGATTGTACCAGAGTTGACTGTACAGAGTTGACTGTAACAGGGTTGACTGTACCAGTGTTGATTGTACCAGAGTTGACTGTAAAAGAGTTGACTGTAAAAGAGTTGACTGTACCAGAGTTGACTGTAAAAGAGTTGACTGTAACAGAGTTGACTGTACCAGAGTTGATTGTAACAGAGTTGACTTTACCAGAGTTGACTGTAACAGGGTTGACTGTATCAGAGTTGACTGTAACAGAGTTGACTGTAACAGAGTTGACTGTAACAGAGTTGACTGTAACAGGGTTGACTGTAACAGGGTTGACTGTAACAGAGTTGACTGTAACAGGGTTGACTGTAACAGAGTTGACTGTAACAGGGTTGACTGTAACAGAGTTGACTGTAACAGAGTTGACTGTAACAGAGTTGACTGTACCAGAGTTGACTGTAACAGAGTTGACTGTAACAGGGTTGACTGTACCAGAGTTGACTGTAGCAGAGTTGACTGTAACAGGGTTGACTGTAACAGAGTTGACTGTAACAGAGTTGACTGTAACAGGGTTGACTGTAACAGAGTTGACTGTAACAGAGTTGACTGTAGCAGAGTTGACTGTAACAGAGTTGACTGTAACAGAGTTGACTGTAACAGAGTTGACTGTAACAGAGTTGACTGTAACAGGGTTGACTGTAACAGAGTTGACTGTAACAGAGTTGACTGTAACAGGGTTGACTGTAACAGAGTTGACTGTAACAGAGTTGACTGTAACAGAGTTGACTGTACCAGAGTTGACTGTAACAGGGTTGACTGTAGCAGAGTTGACTGTAACAGGGTTGACTGTAACAGAGTTGACTGTAACAGGGTTGACTGTAACAGAGTTGACTGTAACAGGGTTGACTGTAACAGAGTTGACTGTACCAGTGTTGACTGTAACAGAGTTGACTGTAACAGAGTTGACTGTAGCAGTGTTGACTGTAACAGAGTTGACTGTAACAGAGTTGACTGTAGCAGTGTTGACTGTAACAGAGTTGACTGTAACAGTAACAACAGAGTTGACTGTAACAGAGTTGACTGTAGCAGAGTTGACTGTAACAGGGTTGACTGTAACAGAGTTGACTAACATAGTTGACTGTAGCAGGGTTGACTGTAACAGAGTTGACTGTAACAGGGTTGACTGTAACAGAGTTGACTGTAACAGAGTTGACTGTACCAGAGTTGACTGTAACAGAGTTGACTGTAACAGAGTTGACTGTAACAGAGTTGACTGTAACAGGGTTGACTGTACAGAGTTGACTGTAACAGAGTTGACTGTAACAGGGTTGACTGTAACAGAGTTGACTGTAACAGAGTTGACTGTAACAGAGTTGACTGTACCAGAGTTGACTGTAACAGGGTTGACTGTAACAGAGTTGACTGTAACAGGGTTGACTGTAACAGAGTTGACTGTAACAGGGTTGACTGTAACAGAGTTGACTGTAACAGAGTTGACTGTAACAGAGTTGACTGTAACAGAGTTGACTGTAACAGAGTTGACTGTAACAGAGTTGACTGTAACAGAGTTGACTGTAACAGAGTTGACTGTACCAGAGTTGACTGTAACAGAGTTGACTGTAACAGAGTTGACTGTAACAGGGTTGAATGTACAGAGTTGACTGTAACAGAGTTGACTGTAACAGAGTTGACTGTAACAGAGTTGACTGTAGCAGGTTGACTGTAACAGGTTGACTGTTACAGAGTTGACTGTAACAGAGTTGACTGTAACAGAGTTGACTGTAACAGGGTTGACTGTACCAGAGTTGACTGTAACAGAGTTGACTGTAACAGGGTTGACTGTACCAGAGTTGACTGTTACAGAGTTGACTGTAACAGAGTTGACTGTAACAGAGTTGACTGTAACAGAGTTGACTGTAACAGAGTTGACTGTAACAGAGTTGACTGTAACAGAGTTGACTGTAACAGAGTTGACTGTAACAGAGTTGACTGTAACAGAGTTGACTGTAACAGAGTTGACTGTAGCAGGGTTGACTGTAACAGAGTTGACTGTAACAGAGTTGACTGTAACAGAGTTGACTGTAACAGAGTTGACTGTAGCAGAGTTGACTGTAACAGAGTTGACTGTAGCAGAGTTGACTGTAGCAGGGTTGACTGTAACAGAGTTGACTGTAGCAGGGTTGACTGTAACAGAGTTGACTGTAACAGAGTTGACTGTAACAGAGTTGACTGTAACAGAGTTGACTGTAACAGGGTTGACTGTAGCAGGGTTGACTGTAACAGAGTTGACGATTTCATCTTAAATCAGCCATAAATCCCCCTGTGAAGCTTGTTGTGTGCAACAGGGAGTGGCAATTGAGTGCAAGCTACACATTTTTTGTTGTTTTTAAACAATTTCTAGCCTGTATATCTATGGGTAACATGGTTGACCTATTATGCTCAGCCCACTCAGTTTTCCACCACAAAACACCAGAACATTTAACCAGCTCACCTGTTTAGAAACAGTTCAACTGTTTTTACACTATGACTTGACTATTATACTGAACAAAAATATAGAAACACTTCATGTAAAGTGTTGGTCCCATGTTTCATGAGGTGAAATAAAAGATCCCATAAATTTCCCATATGCACAAAAAAACATTTCTCTCACATTTTGTGCACAAATGTGTTTACATCCCTGTTAGTGAGAATATCTCGTTTGCCAAGATAATCCCTCCACCTGACAGGTGTGGCATATCAAGAAGCTGATTAAACAACATGATCATTACACAGGTGCACTTTGTGCTGGGGACAATAAAAGGCCACTCTAAAATGCTAGTCCACACCTGTTGTTTCTCTCTGCATTGCTGGGAAGGGCCCATAAGTAAGCATTTCACGGCTAGTCCACACCTGTTGTTTCTCTCTGCATTGAGTGGGTAGGGGCTGAGTTACAGTGACAGCATGGAATTCAAATGAGGAGATGGACAGGAGAGAGAGGGAAAAGAGAATCTCCATTTAAGTTATCCATGTCTCTGTCATGGACCAAAAAGGGCAGCATAGGCTGAAATGACCGCAGATGACCGCAGATCCACAGTTCAGACACTGCCGAAGTCCAGGAATTCCACATAGGCTGTGTGCGCGCAGGGTCCACTAAATTAGAAGGGTTGGCAGCCATGGGCAGTGGGGCGCCATGGACGTCTGTAGAACCTACAAGTAGAGGAACGAACAGAGATAGAAAACACACACATAGATGACAAAGCTACAAAATAGCCAAAATTATATAACCTAAAAATAATGAAGATACTCAAGTGAGAGCCTTCCTCTCTTTCCTTCCTCTGAATAACTCTGTACATCTTTGAATAACTCAGAACATTTTTGTTTCGGAGACAGTCTTAGTTTCGGAGACAACACCGCCTCTTACAGCTGCTGCTGAAAAAAACAAGGGAGACACTAAGTACCCAGTCTAATTGCTGATTGCCTAGCAGAGGTGAAGAAAAATACCCCCCTAGAAGACAACAGGCCTACGAATTAGCACGACAATTAGATAAACAGGCCTGAAAATGAATCTATGTCCACAGCAACAGTCACAAGTACTGACCAATAGACAGCTCAAACAACAATTATTAAGTAGGCTACTAGGTAGAGGGTCGGAACTTGAATTAAATTGCCCTAGCAACAACTTACTGAATCAAAAAAGACACTTGATACTCTTGAAGGAGCTGATGGCCTTAGATGAGACTGGGGTACAGAGACTGGGGTACAGAGACTGGAGCACTGAGACTGGGGTGCTGAGACTGGGACACAGAGACTGGGGCACAGAGACTGGGACACATAGACTGGGGCACAGAGACTGGGGCACAGAGACTGGGACACAGAGACTGGGGAACTGAGACTGGGGCACTGAGACTGGGGCACAGAGACTGGGGCACAGAGACTGGGGCACAGAGACTGGGACACAGAGACTGGGGCACAGAGACTGGGGCACAGAGACTGGGGCACAGAGACTGGGGCACAGAGACTGGGGCACAGAGACTGGGACACAGAGACTGGGGAACTGAGACTGGGGCACTGAGACTGGGGCACAGAGACTGGGGCACAGAGACTGGGACACTGAGACTGGGGCACTGAGACTGGGGCACAGAGACTGGGACACAGAGACTGGGACACTGACACTGGGACACTGAGACTGGGGCCAAGTGAGTCTCATGAAATAGTCAGGGAAGACAGGTAAGGACACTCCCTCTTAAAACACCCAACACTTACCAAGACTATAACACAAATTGTCCTGAAATGTTTCTTACATTTCTGCTGCTCAGCCTCCCCCTCCCTGCACATTTCTCTCTTTAATCCCCCTCTTCTGAACTGTGAACCAATATGATGACTGTATGTACAGAGTTGACTGGTGACTGTAACAGATTGACTGTACACAGTAGTTGACTGTAACCCTCAACCGATATGACTGTACGCAGATGTCTCACCCTCAACCGTAACAGATGTTGACTGTCTCAACCCTCAGGGTTGACTGTAACAGAGTTGACTCAACCCTCAACCGATATTGACTGATGACAGAGTTGACTGTAACCCTCAACCGATATGATCGTACGATGACAGCCGATGTCTCAACCCTCAACCGATATGATCAGATGGTTGACTGTAACCCTCAGATATGATGACTGATGACGTAGCCGATGTCTCAACCTCAACCGATATGATCGACACGATGACGTATGTCTCAACCCTCAGATATGATCTGTACACATGACGTTGACTCAACCCTCAACCGTATATGATCGTGACTGTAACAGAGTTGACTGTAACAGAGTTGATGACAGGATGACTGTAACTCAACCCTCAACCGATTGACTGTAACACGATTGACTGTAGCATGTCTCAACCCTCAACCGATTGATCGACACGATGACGTAGCCGATGTCTCAACCCTCAGCCGATATGATCGACACGATGACGTAGCCGATGTCTCAACCCTCAGTTGACTGTAACTCAACCCTCAGAGATATGATCTGACAGATGACGTAGCCGATGTCTCAGATTGACTGTACAGATGTTGACTGTCTCAACCCTCAACCGATATGATTGACTGACGTAGCCGATGTCTCAACCCTCAACAGAGTTGACTGTACGACCCTGATATGATCGACACGATTGACCCTCAACCGATATGACGTTGATGACGTAGCCGATGTCTCAACCCTCAACAGATCGACACGTTGACTGTAGCCGATGTCTCAACCCTGTATGATCAGAGTTGACTGTAGCCGATGTCTCAACCCTCAACCGATATGATCGACACGATGACGTAGCCGATGTCTCAACCCTCAACCGATATGATCGACACGATGACGTAGCCGATGTCTCAACCCTCAACCGATATGATCGACACGATGACTTAGCCTATGTCTCTGCCTCATATTTCTGAACAGCAGAAAGAACAACCCTGTGGCTATTTGAATGAACATTCCAAAAAATACATCTATTTTCTAGGCTAATTTAGGATGTAGGCTACAACCTTCTCTGTCTGTTTTCAGTGAGGATATTGCAGTAGCAGAATCAGGGCTCAGTCTACACATAGCATTGGGTCAAAACAATCTGCCTTCTAACCACACGTTTACATTTGTAATGATGGTGTAATATTTATATCGTTGCCTGAGTTGCTGAGTACCACATGATTTGATAGACTGTGCATGATTGAAATTCGCCACAGTAGCTGTTCCAACTCTGGGCAGCTGAAGCGTGTAGCCGCTAACCAGAGTTTGATAGTGGGAGAGTTCGTTTTGCAACAGGCCCCGTGCCTACTGCTATTTGTCATATCATGCTGAAAAAAAGAACACTACCTACTTTGAATGGCCTGTCTGCCTCCTGCTTAGCCATTGTGTGCAATGAATGAAAAATAAAATGTAATTGCTGTTTAGACTGCCTGTCTGTGTCTTGCTTGTGTTTGATATACTAACTATAAATAGACTGCCTGTTATTTGTGTCGTACTTATGTTAGCAATAGCCTACTGTTACTGTGACAATACAGATGCAAGATGCAAGCAACATGGTTTAATGACTACAGTTTACAACAGCAACAGGACAGACAGACTGTACTCAGACGGAATCCGACCCAGGGACTAGGCGCATCTTCCAATGATAGCGTGCTGAGAAATCCAGGGAGTGTGTCCGGATGGGTAGGAAGGAGCACAGCAGATAATCCACACAAGGGCGGCGAGAGAAGAGCACAGACACACGACACAACCTCAGGAAGTAACAACGATCTGACAACAAGAAACACTGGTTACAGAACATATAAAGGGAAGATAAGTGGTTCCAGCTGGAGCAGACAATCAGGCCGAGATTGGGAAAATGCACGCCCACACAAACGAGAGAGAGAGAGAGAGAGAGAGAAAAAGAGAGGCAGTGGATTCATGAACCGTGACATACCCCCCTAGGAACGCCTCTTGGCGTTCCCAGGCGAAGCCTGTCGATTGAAATCATCGATAAGGGAGTGATCCAGAATGTCCCTAGCAGGTACCCAACTTCTCTCCTCCGGGCATAACCCTCCCAGTCCACCAGGTACTGGAATCCGCGTCCCCTCCTTCTAGAGTCCAAAATACAATTGACAGAAAAGGTGGGTTCCCCATCAACAAGTCGTGGCGGCGGGGGAACCGGGACCGGCGGGTTAATGCGTGCCTGAAACACAGGTTTTATTTTAGACACATGAAAGGTAGGATGAATTCTCCTATACGCCGGAGGAAGTTATCCACCGCCACCGGACTAATGATCCTGGTGACTCTGAACGGGCATAAATTTGGGGGCAAGTTTGTTCCGGATCGGAGTGGAATGTTCTTAGTAGAAAGCCACACTCTTTGGCCAACGACGTATACCGGAGGCTTCGACATCGGCTGCCTGTGCGCGCCCCCACCCGGAGAAGAGTCTCACGGGCTCTGCTCCATGCGTAGGCACCTCTGGATGAAAGCGTGAGCCATGAAGGAACAGTGACCTCGGACTCCGTACTGGGAAAGATAGGTGGCTGGTAACCTAAACTACACTCAAATGGAGAGAGACCCGTAGCTGCCACTGGCACACATAGATGAGCGCTCAACCATAGAAGTTGTTGACTCCAGGAAGAGGGATTCTTAGAAACCAAACATAATGAAGATAAATCTTGGTTGGCCCTCTCCGTTTGACCGTTGCTCTGGGGATGAAACCCTGAAGACAGGCTGACACTTTGTAACCTACAAAACTCTTGCCAAAACTTGGACACAAATTGGGGCCCCTGTCAGAAACTACGTCCATCGGCAGGCCATGTAGCGAAAGACGTGATCCACGACAGCTACCGCTGTCTCCTTGGCAGATGGTAATTTAGGCAAGGGAATAAAATGAGGCCTTCGAGAACCGGTCCACCACGGTCACCACCGTCTTGCCCTGGGAGGGTGGGAGGCCGGTAACAAAATCTAGCGCGATGTGGGACCAGGGTCTCGAAGGGACCGACAGCGGTAGTAACCCATCTGGGGGTCGATTAGAAGTCTTCCCAGTGGCACAAACCGAGCAAGCCAAGACAAAACTGTGAATGTCACAGCCATCAGTGGCCATAAAAGCGTTGCTTAACCAAAAGCTAGTGCGGCTGACTCCTGGATGACACGCTACGTTGGAGCAATGGCCCCACCGAATAACATCGGACCGACACCCCTCCGGCACAAACAACCAATTAGGCGGGCAACCGGGCGGGTAGAGGCGTTACCCCTTCTAAGGCCGTTTTGACCCTCGATTCAACCTCCCATGTGAGTGTGGATACCACTAGGGTCCCGGGTAGGATGTACTCGGGAGTGGATGGGCGTTCGGAATGGTCAAAAATGCGAGAATCGGGTTTGACATTCTTGGAACCCGGGCGACGAGAGAGAGAAGTCAAAACGTCCGAAAAAGAGTGCCCACCGCGCCTGTCTGGAGTTGAGTCGCTGGGTTCTGATATATTCCAAATTCTTGTGATCGGTCCAAACTATAAAAGGTACCCCGAACCCTCTAACCAATGGCGCCACTCCTCCAGTGCTACTTCACTGCCAACAACTCTCTGGCCACTCGAGACTGCAGGTGATAACCGATGGGAAAGGAACACAGGGATCTTGTCGCAGAAGAGAACGTTGGGAAAGTACACCTACCCCCACCTCTGGGGCACCTCTAGAACTGACGGGGGACTAGAGGATGGGAGCACACAAAGCGGCTCTTGAGTTTGGCAATGCAGCCTCGAGGACCACCTGAACGGCACTCTGGGGAGGTTAAGGCGGTAAGAGGAGCGACTATCTGACTAAAGTGGGGCACTAGAGACTGGGAATCCCAGAAACCTCTGGGGCACTTAGGAATCTGGGCTTGGCCAATCCACCACAGCCTTAACCTTGTCAGGATCCATGAATACCTTCAGTCGAGACGATGAACCTAGGAATGGGGCATTTCTCCGTCTTGACAAAAGTCCATTCTCCAACAACCTCTGAAGCACTCGTCTGACGTGCTGGGCACGTGTTCCTGGAGAGAAGAAGAAAAAATCAGTATGTCATCCAGGTAAACATATATGAACTGATCAATCATATCTCTCAGCACGTCATTGACGAGTGCCTGGAAAACCGCTGGGGAGTTGGATAGCCCAAAAGGCATGACCAAATATTCAAGTGCCCTCTGGGGTGTTAAACATTCGTCCCCCCTTATGGGATACATTACGTAAATCCAACTTAGTGAACACGGATGCTCCCTGTAACCTTTCAAAGGCTGAGGACATCAACGGTAAGGGATAGGTATTCTTCACTGTGATGTTATTCAACCCACGGTAATCAACGCAAGGACGCAGAGATCCGTCCTTCTTTCCCACAAAGAAGAACCCCGCCCCGCTGGGAGAAGAGGAAGGACAATGAATCCAGATGCCAGAGAATCAGAGATGTATCTCTCCATAGCCTCCCTCTCAGGAACAGAGAGTGAATATAACTTGCCTTTAGGCGGAGACTCACCTGGCAATAATTCTATTGCACAGTCGTAGGGACGATGCGGAGGAAGAGAAGCAGCACGGGACTTACTGAACACCTCCTTCAGGTCGAGGTATTCAACGGGCACGTTAGACAAATCCACTGCCTCCTCTAGAAACACAGAATCAGACACAGACGAACAGGCAGACACTAAACAGGACTCAAGACACTTGTTACTCCACATGGATATAGAGTTATGACCCCAGTCAACTCTGGGGTTGTGTTGGGTGAGCCAAGGGTGGCCGAGAACTAATGGTGCAAGGGGTGAGTCCATGAGTAGAAATGATAGTGTCTCAGTGTGATTGCCAGAAGTGATGAGTGTGATAGGTTCAGTGGTGTGAGAAATGTTGGGGAGTTCTTGACCATTGAGAGCGTTGACGGATATCTTGTGCGTGAGTGAGGTGATAGGAATCTGGAGTTTGTGAGCGAGCTTGAAGTCCATGAAATTACCCTCTGCTCCTGAGTCCAGTAAGGCTTGGGTGTCGTGCGTGTGGGTGGCCCATCTTAGTCTTACCGGGAGGAGAGTAGATGATGAGGTCTTCTCTGTGGTGACACCACCCGATAGTAGCCTCATGTTTACTACCCCTGATCTTTTACCGGGCAGGAGTGGATAAAGTGGCCCGCTCTACCACAGTAGAGACAGAGTCCTTGGGATCTCCGCCTCTCCCTCTCTTCCCGGGAGGCGAGCTCTCCCCAGCTGCATGGGTTCGTGAGCGGAGGCTGAACTGTGTTCCCGCCGCTGGCATGCCCGCCCTCCGTGTTTATACGGTCTGTTAGGGCATGCTCAGAAACTCAGAACGTCGACCCTCAAGGCTAGTTCCACTAGTCCATTTAAACTCCTGGGAAGGTCCAGAACATAAATCTCCTTCTGGATCCGGTCCTCCAGCCCATGCAGGAACATGTCCCACTGCGCCTCCTCGTTCCACTGACACTCTGCGGCCAGAGTGCGGAATCTGGAGTATTCCGATACTGAACGGTCTCCTTGCGAAGGTCAGCGAGTAGGGCTGGCCGCCTCCCTACCCGCCACGGCCCGATCGAAGACCCTTCTCATCTCCTCGGAGAGTGTCTGGAAAGAGGTGCAGCATGGGTCCTGGTTCGCCCACACCGCCGTTCCCCAAAGAGCCGCTTTGCCTGAAGCAGTGTGAGTATGAATGCTACCTGATAGACTGTTCACGGTTGAAGGTCCGTGGCTGCAACGAGAAATGCATGGAACATCTCGTTCTGCAATAGTCAGGATCACCTGAATAACCCTCTGGTGTCGCATGATTGAAATCCGGCTCTGGCGGGGCGGGTTGAACTGCCGGTGTAGGTGGCGCAGCGGAACCCCTCAGATGTTGTAATTGTTGGATCAGCTGGGATACCTGCGTCGCAAGGGCTTGTACTGCCCGATCTGTGCTGGAGATGTTCTCCTCTTGTTGATCCATTCTCGTGATACTGCGGGAAATGAATTCGGTCAGACTCGTTGAACTCGCTGCATCCATGGTATGGTCAGATCGTTCTGTGACAATACAGGGCGGATGCAAGATGCAAGCAACGATGGTTTAATGACTACAGTTTACAATGCAATGGACAGACAATAAAAATGTAGGGACTGTTGTCTTCCAATGATAGCGTGCTGAGAAATCTGGGGAGTGTCCGGATGGGTAGGAAGGAGCACAGCAGATAATCCACACAAGGGTTTGATATAGCACAGACACTACACAACCTCAGGGAAGTAACAACGATCTGACAACAAGAAACACTGGTTACAGAACATATAAAGGGAAGATAAGTGGTTCCAGCTGGAGCAGACAATCAGGCCGAGATTGGGAACCACGCCCACACAAACCAGTGGATTCTGTTACAACAGACAAAGAAGTTTGTAGACTACGCTAAAATAGACAAAGGTGTCCGATCATTGCTGCTGGGAGGAAGGATGGGGAAGCGGTAGCAGAGTGAGCAGCAGCTACTTAATAAAATCTACGTAGAGAATCCCGCAGACGCGCAGAAGCTTCCGAGACTTTTAGCTGGTCAGCAGAAGAAATATAAAGGTCAGGGAATAGTCTGATCTGCAGCCACTCCGAAGAAAATATGACTTGTTCAAAAAATATCTCTGAGCAAGTGAATTAGTATAAAATATGAACATTTCCCAAAATGTTTTTTTTTTTGCGTATAACAATTATTTATTTTATACAGTATTTTTGCTCATTTTTATCAAGGGTGCCAATCATTTTGGAGGTGACTGCACTTCTAAGCAGTTGGCAAGACATGTTTCAGACACAGAAGCTTTTTATTATTTGTGCAACGTTCACTTTAAACCACGTGTAAAGGATGTCAGGCTGCTTGGCACCGACTGCCCTCCTGAAACATATTACCCTGTCGCGCCGCCCAAAACCTAGCTATTCAGTCGAGACACATCAGGCTGAGAGATCCTCATCTGCTACATTCACCCCCCAAACTCATGCCACCGTGACCCCCTAGATAGCTTCGTCAGCATAGCGTCGGCTTCAGACATAGCAGATGCTTCACACTTTTATGAGACGGCTATAAATAGAATCCACAGACTGTTTTGGCCATTAGGTTGGAATAAAGGCCTACACAGTCAGTCAACACAGACCAGATACATGGTGACAGAAGGCAGGTTTTGGAGCAGTGAACAGTTACCCACTCTGTCAGATTACATTAGTTGCATTTTTTTTTTTTTTTTTTTTTTTTACATCTGTGGTTCTTAAGCAAATGTCCACCGTCCAAGTTGACTACATTGCCAGATCTCAGAATGCCTGGATTGATGTTTAGGGATAGTTAATCCAAATTAAAAAATTACACATTGGTTTTCTAACCCTGTAAGAATTATATGGACCAGGCATTACAGAAATCCATGCTTGGGTTTAGTTTCCCTGGCACTGTTTCCAAATGCTAGAGTTTTAGCATTTGTGTCACAATTTCCATTCAAGTCATGGGACCGATTTTAGCATTTTTCGGGCATCATGTCCAAATCATTCGAAAGTATCAAAAATGTATTGTGAAGCTCAACAAAGTCACTTATAGATATTGATGCTTGAAAAGTGTCTCAGTCAAAGTCCTGTCTGTGGAGATAAAACCATTTGAAGCAGCCTTAAAATATATTGGATCAGGAGTTACTATCTGATCCTCCCAAGGCCTTGATAAAATACGACAAATATGTACAATAACAGTTTTATAATGACAGTTTACTCAACTTCTTATTGACATTTGGCAGTTAATAGCAGTATATCAGGGGGCTTGGAACTCCTGTTCTGGACAGCCCATCCACATGGCGTGCAGGCTTTTATTCCAGCCCAGCACTAACACAGTGGGTTCTTTTGGCCCATTCAGACAAGCTCTGAAAAAAGATCTGATGTGAAAAGATGTGATTGGTCAAAAGGCCAGTGAGGGAGTTCTATTACTGTCCCGGGCATGCCCCAGGGGAAGCATGTTAGTGTCTACTCCCGTGGTTCAACCGTTATGGCTGATGGCGAAATTGGCTCCAAATAAAAGTGACATAGGTTGAGTAATGAGTAGAATTCTAAGGTTTCACAATGTGATTGCTTTTGATTTAAAAAAAAAAAAAATGTCTTCCTTCCCAATGAAAATGAGTTTGAATGTTCGAACATGTATTTTATTGGCATGCCATGTTGGGTGTTTTAAGAGGGAGTGTCCTTACCTGTCTTCCCTGACTATTTCATGAGACTCACTTGGCCCCAGTCTCAGTGTCCCAGTCTCTGTGCCCCAGTCTCAGTGCCCCAGTCTCTGTGCCCCAGTCTCTGTGCCCCAGTCTCTGTGCCCCAGTCTCTGTGCCCCAGTCTCAGTGCCCCAGTCTCAGTGCCCCAGTCTCAGTGCCCCAGTCTCTGTGCCCCAGTCTCAGTGCCCCAGTCTCTGTGCCCAGTCTCAGTGCCCCAGTCTCAGTGCCCCAGTCTCTGTGCCCCAGTCTCAGTGCCCCAGTCTCAGTGCCCCAGTCTCAGTGCCCCAGTCTCAGTGCCCCAGTCTCAGTGCCCCAGTCTCTGTGCCCCAGTCTCTGTGCCCCAGTCTCTGTGCCCCAGTCTCAGTGCCCCAGTCTCAGTGCCCCAGTCTCAGTGCCCCAGTCTCAGTGCCCCAGTCTCTGTGCCCCAGTCTCAGTGCCCCAGTCTCAGTGCTCCAGTCTCAGTGCCCCAGTCTCAGTGCCCCAGTCTCTGTGCCCCAGTCTCAGTGTCCCAGTCTCAGTGCCCCAGTCTCTGTGCCCCAGTCTCAGTGCCCCAGTCTCATCTAGTGCCCCAGTCTCAGATGCCTGGGAAATAAAATCTCTTGGTTGTCATGTGGATACATGCCACAGCATGACCCCGTCTCCACAGCATGTGCATTTCATATCCAGATTTAGATTTTTACTGTCATTTGAATGGATTGAACTGTGCTGACCCAAGGCTGTGGGGTGTCTCAGTGCTCCTGTCTGTGGTGATAAAACTCTTTGTGCCCAGACTCATTTGCACCCTTAAAATGTCTCAGTGCCCCAGTCCCCCTGTGCTAAAATACAAATGTCAATCACAGTTTTATAATGCCCCAACTGTTAATGACATCTGTGCTAACAGTATATCAGGGGCCTGTAACTCCTGTTCTGGACAGACCATCCAGTTAATAACAGTATATCAGGGGCCTGTAACTCCTGTTCTGGACAGCTCATCCAGTTAATAACAGCCAGTCCTGGAACTCCTGTTCTGGACAGACCATCCAGTTAATAACAGTATATCAGTCTTCAACTCCTGTTCTGGACAGACCATCCAGTTAATAACAGTAATCAGAGGCCTGGAACTCCTGTTCTGGACAGTCTTAATAACAGTATATCAGAGGCCTGGAACTCCTGTTCTGGACAGACCATCCAGTTAATAACAGTATATCAGAGGCCTGGAACTCCTGTTCTGGACAGACCATCCAGTTAATAACAGTATATCAGAGGCCTGTAACTCCTGTTCTGGACAGCCCATCCAATATCAGAGGCCTGTAACTCCTGTTCTGGACAGACCATCCAGTTAATAACAGTATATCACCTGTAACTCCTTTCTGGACAGACCATCCAGTTAGATATCAGTGAACTCTGGGAAATAAAACAGTATATCAGCCAACTCCTGATCTGTCATGTTAATAACATATATCAGAGGCCTGTAAGCTGACCCCGCCTCTCCACAGACCATCCAGTTAATAACATTTATCAGGGGATTTAGATTTTTACTGTGTGGACAGACCATCCAGTTAATAACAGTATATCAGGGGCTTCAACTCCTGATCTGGACAGACCATCCAGTTAATAACAGTAAAGAGGCCTGTAACTCCTGTTCTGGACAGCCCATCCAGCCAAGGCCTGTAACTCCTGTTCTGGACAGACCATCCAGTTAATAACAGTATATCAGGCCTGTAACTCCTGTTCTGGACAGACCATCCAGTTAATAACATAAAACTCCTGTTCTGGACAGACCATCCAGTTAATAACAGTATATCAGGGGCTTCAACTCCTGATCTGGACTGCATCCAGTTAATAACAGATCAGAGGCCTGTAACTCCTGTTCTGGACAATCCAGTTAATAACAGTATATCAAAACTCCTGTTCTGGACAGACCATCCAGTTAATAACAGTATATCAGAGGCCTGTAACTCCTGTTCTGGACAGCCCATCCAGTTAATAACAGTATATCAGAGGCCTGTAACTCCTGTTCTGGACAGACCATCCAGTTAATAACAGACAGTGTTCCTGTTCTGGAAGACCATCCAGTTAATAACAGTATATCAGAGGCCTCTCCTGTTCTGGAGACCATCCAGTTAATAACAGTATATCAGAGGCCTGTAACTCCTGTTCTGGACAGACCATCCAGTTAATAACAGTATATCAGAGGCCTGTAACTCCTGTTCTGGACAGCCCATCCAGTTAATAACAGTATATCAGAGGCCTGTAACTCCTGTTCTGGACAGACCATCCAGTTAATAACAGTATATCAGGGGCCTGTAACTCCTGTTCTGGACAGACCATCCACATGGTGTGCAGGCTTTTATTCCGCCCCAGCACTAACACAGCAGCGTCAGATAAATCAAATGATCATAATCTTCAATTTAGCCATGAATTACTTGAAATCAGGTTCAGTATGTTAGACAGGCAGCCAAATTCAGATTTCTTCCCCCCAACATTTTTGACCAATCGGAACATCTCTGAAAAGGATCTGATGTGAAATTGTCTGTTGTGATTGATTAAAAGACCAGTGAGAGAGTTCTATTAATGTCCAGGGCCCCGGGGGATGCGGGTGCCTCTCGTGCATGAGCCAGGTGCCCCGTTTTGGCCGACAGCAACATTGGCTCAAAACTAAACTGACATAGGTTAACATGTGGAGTAATGAGTGGGATTCTGTGTTTTTACATACTAAACTGACATAGGTTAACATGTGGAGTAATGAGTGGGATTCTGTGTTTTTACATACTAAACTGACATAGGTTAACATGTGGAGTAATGAGTGGGATTCTGTGTTTTTACATACTAAACTGACATAGGTTAACATGTGGAGTAATGAGTGGGATTCTGTGTTTTTACATACTAAACTGACATAGGTTAACATGTGGAGTAATGAGTGGGATTCTGTGTTTTTACATACTAAACTGACATAGGTTAACATGTGGAGTAATGAGTGGGATTCTGTGTTTTTACATACTAAACTGACATAGGTTAACATGTGGAGTAATGAGTGGGATTCTGTGTTTTTACATACTAAACTGACATAGGTTAACATGTGGAGTAATGAGTGGGATTCTGTGTTTTTACATACTAAACTGACATAGGTTAACATGTGGAGTAATGAGTGGGATTCTGTGTTTTTACATACTAAACTGACATAGGTTAACATGTGGAGTAATGAGTGGGATTCTGTGTTTTTACATACTAAACTGACATAGGTTAACATGTGGAGTAATGAGTGGGATTCTGTGTTTTTACATACTAAACTGACATAGGTTAACATTTGGAGTAATGAGTGGGATTCTGTGTTTTTACATACTAAACTGACATAGGTTAACATTTGGAGTAATGAGTGGGATTCTGTGTTTTTACATACTAAACTGACATAGGTTAACATGTGGAGTAATGAGGAGGATTCTGTGTTTTCACATACTAAAGTGACATAGGTTAACATGTGGAGTAATGAGGAGGATTCTGTGTTTTCACATACTAAACTGACATAGGTTAACATGTGGAGTAATGAGTGGGATTCTGTGTTTTTACATACTAAACTGACATAGGTTAACATGTGGAGTAATGAGTGGGATTCTGTGTTTTTACATACTAAACTGACATAGGTTAACATGTGGAGTAATGAGTGGGATTCTGTGTTTTTACATACTAAACTGACATAGGTTAACATGTGGAGTAATGAGTGGGATTCTGTGTTTTTACATACTAAACTGACATAGGTTAACATGTGGAGTAATGAGTGGGATTCTGTGTTTTCACATACAAAACTGATCGCTTTATCTGAAGTCTTTATCTGCCTTCCCAGTGAAAACTAGTTTAGAAAATTCTGACATATATTTTATGGAAAAGAGAGGAGTTGGCTCTTTCGAAAAATCTGGGGTGGGGTTTGTTCGCAGTTGTTTTTGTGCAGCAGTGAGTGAGAGTGTCATTCCAGTTCATCTAATCTGTTGTGTCATGCCATTACATTTTTATATGATTATAGCCATTGACGGTGTCTTGTGAAAGACGTATGGCCTTGTATCAATAGAGAACGGTTGACTAAAGTCAGTGGTTCTCAATTCTCTCCCCTCCCCTACGGCGTTTTATTTTTGTATTTCTGACACACCCTTTTATGAACGTGGACATATTGGGCTTGTAAATGATCTGTTGCTTTAGTTTGCTTCCTGTAACTCTGCTATCGACTCTATGGGATCAACTTGGAGTTTCATGAACAGCTCAGCAGGTTTGATACCATCTCTATGAGGCAGGGTCATAAAGCAATCCTCAACGACTTCAGGCTGCATGTATTTCTGACAGCCAGTTCTGGATCATGGCCACGGTTGAAGAAGGTCACTGATAAGAGCTATATGTAAAACTGTTGACGGCGTCTTGTAACTGCCCTTTACGCCATTTAGTATGTTTGTCCAAAGATCTGTACAGTTTTCTGAACAACACAAGTGTCCAAGTGTTTCTCCTCGTAAATGTATTAGATTCATATTTACATTTAGTCCTGCATTGACTTCACACTGCATGCTGAAAGGTGAAGACCTCATAACCTATCTGTCACGTTCTGACCTTTATTTCCTTTGTTTTGTCATTATTTAGTACGGTCAGGTCGTGAGTTGGGTGGGCAGTCTATGTTTGTTTTTCTATGTTTTGGGGTATTTCTATGTTTCGGCCTAGTATGGTTCTCAATCAGAGGCAGGTGTCATTAGTTGTCTCTGATTGAGAATCATACTTAGGTAGCCTGGGTTTCACTGTGTGTTTGTGGGTGATTGTTCCTGTCTCTGCACCAGATAGGACTGTTTAGGTTTTCCATGTTTATTGTTTTGTAGTGTTCATGTGTACATTTACGTATTAAAAGAACCATGGACACTTACCACGCCGCATATTGGTCCTCTGATCCTTTTCGCCTCTCCTCTTCGGAAGAAGAGGAGGAAATCCCTGACACTATCAGCAGGGGCGAGTGGGTAAAATCTCTGGGGAAGCCAAGCCAGGAACAAAAAGTCATATTACAACCTATGTGTTGTGATAATTGCATTGTTTGCTCTATAACCTGTTGAAGTTCATGTGCCTTTTGCCACCGTGATATACAGGCCTAAGACCGAGACAATAAGAAGAAACAGCGGCAGAATAAAATCAACCACACCTTTGTTTAACCATGAAACCGGAGAGCAACATCTGTCCCGTAGAGTCGACAAAGCATATCGCATGTACAGTAACAGACAAGTACGTGACCTACAGCACGGTCAAGCAAGTTCATTTCTCCTACATTTTTGGACTACTAAACAACTATTGATTTAGAACCACAGAAAATTACCTCAAGTCGCGAAGAAAACAGAAGCTGCCTCTCTCCACTATTCCAGTACCATTTCAACATTTCAACATCATTAACTCACCTGTGCTTAGTCTAATACAGTGTCAACTAAAAGGTTGATACTTTGTTTTGGTGCGCCAGGACAATTCACATTTGAACTCACTCAGTTTAGCTCAACGCTGATTGGCTATTATTGTATGAAGAAGAAATATCAAGGGAGGTCAAATGCTCGCTGGCTTCCCCTTGCATTCAATGCTACGGGTCGCAACATTACCACACTCTTTTTGACCAGACAGCATCAGATAGATGGCTTACGCATACAGAGACAGAGGGGGCGCTTTTTCGCTCGAATGCTTTCTCCGGTGAGATACATTCAGCCTCTTGCAAGTTGAAGGAAAATTGTAAAAGCACAGAGAGACGAAAGATAATTTATGTTATATGTTAATTCATATTTTTATTGATAATTTTTTGGGAGGGAGAAGCCTGGTTTCCCTTGGCATCCATGAATACGTGGCAGGGTAGCCTAGTGGTTAGAGCATTGGATTAGTAACCGAAAGGTTGCAAGTTCAAATCCCTGAGCTGACAAGGTACAAAATCTGTCGTTCTGCCCCTGAACCCTGAACAGGCAGTTAACCCACTGTTCCTAGGCTGTCATTGAAAATAAGAATTTGTTCTTAACTGACTTGCCTAGTAAAATAAAGGTAAAAAAAATACACGCCACTCTAACCTATGCCGTGGAACACAGAGAGATCCGATACAGGCCAGCACATTATTTTGACCTTATTAGTCACATTGCTGACACCATAATAGATTTACAGAGAGACATGTGACTTGAAAAATAAGATCTGAATGAACCGAGCCAAGACTGGTTGTTTTGTGGATCCATGCCAAAGTATGTGACATTTCATTTCCAGATTTAGATTTTTATTGGCTGTGACATTTGAATGGATTGAATCATGTAAAGAAAATGCTGAGGTGAGCCAAAGCTCTGGAGTGTCTCAGGCAAACTCCTGTCTGTGGTTAAAAAACTACTTTGCGAGCACAGACTGTGTTGTTTAAAGCACCTTGAAATGTATTGGATCAAGAGTTGTTATGCAATGCCAAAATACATCAAATATGTACAATTAATTTAATAATGATAGTTTGCTCAACTGCTTAATAATGTCTGGCAGTTAATAACAGTATATCAGGGGCCTTCAACTCCTGTTCTGGACAGCCCATCCTCATGGAAGCGAAGTCGTCTCAAAACAAAAGTGAATTAATTAAGCACGTGGAGTGATGAGTACAATTCTGTGTTTTTACATACAAAAAAAAAAAGATTTATCTGCCTTCCCAATGAAAACTAGTTTGAAAATTCAAACATATTTTATGGAAAAGAGATGTTGTATGTTTCTGAACAATGAATCACGTTGCCTTGTTGACAACATGAGGGGTGCAGATTACTGTTAGATTTAAGAAGGGCGCTCCTCCCTCACCGCTTTTGCCTGTTCACATCACATCCGACTGTCGCTAAGGTGAAACTGCAACAAAACAATAAAAACAAACCGGTCTTTCCTTGCTGACCTCCAACTCCCAACTGCACTATTCAACAAACAGGTCTTTCCTTGCTGACCTCCAACTCCCAACTGCACTATTCAACAAACAGGTGTTTCCTTGCTGACCTCCAACTCCCAACTGCACTATTCAACAAACAGGTCTTTCCTTGCTGACCTCCAACTCCCAACTGCACTATTCAACAAACAGGTCTTTCCTTGCTGACCTCCAACTCCCAACTGCACTATTCAACAAACAGGTCTTTCCTTGCTGACCTCCAACTCCCAACTGCACTATTCAACAAACAGGTCTTTCCTTGCTGACCTCCAACTCCCAACTGCACTATTCAACAAACAGGTCTTTCCTTGCTGACCTCCAACTCCCAACTGCACTATTCAACAAACAGGTCTTTCCTTGCTGACCTCCAACTCCCAACTGCACTATTCAACAAACAGGTCTTTCCTTGCTGACCTCCAACTCCCAACTGCACTATTCAACAAACAGGTCTTTCCTTGCTGACCTCCAACTCCCAACTGCACTATTCAACAAACAGGTCTTTCCTTGCTGACCTCCAACTCCCAACTGCACTATTCAACAAACAGGTCTTTCCTTGCTGACCTCCAACTCCCAACTGCACTATTCAACAAACAGGTCTTTCCTTGCTGACCTCCAACTCCCAACTGCACTATTCAACAAACAGGTCTTTCCTTGCTGACCTCCAACTCCCAACTGCACTATTCAACAAACAGGTCTTTCCTTGCTGACCTCCAACTCCCAACTGCACTATTCAACAAACAGGTCTTTCCTTGCTGACCTCCAACTCCCAACTGCACTATTCAACAAACAGGTCTTTCCTTGCTGACCTCCAACTCCCAACTGCACTATTCAACAAACAGGTCTTTCCTTGCTGACCTCCAACTCCCAACTGCACTATTCAACAAACAGGTCTTTCCTTGCTGACCTCCAACTCCCAACTGCACTATTCAACAAACAGGTCTTTCCTTGCTGACCTCCAACTCCCAACCTGCACTATTCAACAAACAGGTCTTTCCTTGCTGACCTCCAACTCCCAACTGCACTATTCAACAAACAGGTCTTTCCTTGCTGACCTCCAACTCCCAACTGCACTATTCAACAAACAGGTCTTTCCTTGCTGACCTCCAACTCCCAACTGCACTATTCAACAAACAGGTCTTTCCTTGCTGACCTCCAACTCCCAACTGCACTATTCAACAAACAGGTCTTTTCTTGCTGACCTCCAACTCCCAACTGCACTATTCAACAAACAGGTCTTTCCTTGCTGACCTCCAACTCCCAACTGCACTATTCAACAAACAGGTCTTTCCTTGCTGACCTCCAACTCCCAACTGCACTATTCAACAAACATTTAAACACATGAGTTGCGTTTAGTTCACTTGAACGTTTGCTATGTTGCGGAATGGTTTGTACTGAACAACATGTAGAGAAATGTTGCAGTTTTAAAGCAGTTCTATGGGGCAGAGATACTTTTTTTTTGCTCTTTTAAACAAATTTCTCGCAATTCTACAAATTTTGCCATGACTTATGCCATGTTAATGATATCTGAGTGAGATTGTTTAACAAAATCGATAGGGGCCCCCCTGGAGTTTAGGGGTCCTCTGCACGTGCCCTACATGTCGGGTCGGTATTTGGCCATGATTACTACAAGTATAGATAGCTGGCTAGAATAACTTACCAATCTAAAAACTGTAAGTCGCTCTGGATAAGAGCGTCTGCTAAATGACTTAAATGTAAATGTTAGCTGACATGCATAGTTGAGTGATTGTCAGTGACTGACATAACAAGAGAAAAACTGCTGATGCATAACCACATGTATAACTTGCACCTTATTACACTATTGTAACTCTTAACAGTAAGTTGAGACCCTGACTGAATCTCCCTAGCAACCCCGGGGGCCCCCTTAGCAACCACACTGGTCACTTATGCTTGGAGCCGGCCCTGCAGGTGTACATATTACATTGTTGCACATTAAAATAACTTAATGTCATAAACATTTAGTCTGCATGGTGATAATGTTCTCTCCACCCACAAACACGTCAAGTAAATATCTTGTCTAATAACAGTGGCATTGGTGCCAGAATTAGGCTGTGTTGGCAGATATACCAAACAATAAACCTTGGCTGTCGTGAAGACGAAAGCACAGTCCAAGAAATGAAAAGTCCTTGTTGGGATCCTTCCAGATGGTCACCCTGCTCAACTAGTGTATCCAGCAGCTGCCCCCTATGGGGCTTCTTGTACTGATGTGCTGGGTGGACACTGAACCTGAACAAACAGGGTGTATTCAGTGAGGTGAAATGTTCTGAACATTGCTGATAGAAATGTATTGTATAGAGCTGACACGATTCCCTGTTCTACCTGACAGACAGTTCTATCTGTTCTTCACAATACATTTCTATCTGAACGTTCTGTAAGGTTTCGCCCTATTGAACATTAATTTAGCTGCACCATATTAGACACAAATAGCATTTAAACAACAATTTGAATGCAAAAGGTTTGAAATCAGAAGAGATATGATCGACATTGAAGAATGTGAAATGTCTGACTTGATAAAAGAACTTGCTCAACTGTTTAAAAAAAATTCTCTCTACAATTTGCTAAAGCTGACTTTTGTAAAAGTTATAAAACCTGTCATATTAATGATTGATTGAAATGTAATGTAAATGTAAAGGAATCTGTTACTTTATTGTAACTATTCCCTATTCATTTTATAACAGTTTTACTGAAGCCAGTTCAGCTGCCTAAGCGGTTAACTTCAGAGAGTAATAAATGTTTGAGGCAGCTATATCGCTGTCAGCAATATGAGTGGATAAGATGATTGAAATACTGGTATGGTGTTATGTAAGTCATAAGAATCCTACTGGACCGTTTTAGCCAACTGACATGTGAGACAAATAAAAGTGCCTCCAGAATCTTCAATATATCAAACTGTAGATAAAAACTACACATTAGATTTAAAAGCTTTATAAGCTGATATAGAACTGTTTTCATTCTAGATTTTAAATCTTAATTCATTATGGTTCCACCAGGGTGATAAATCAAATTGAGCAAAGCACGAGGTAACGACCATCTACGTCACAATGAGGTGAGGAGACAGTTCAGATGTGTTTACAAGCTAAACAATATAAATAACAGGTAAACATATATATAAAGTTGTTGATGAGGATTAATTCCACTAAAATGGAACTAAATCAGGTCAGATTAGATTTAATGAAAACTATTTTAGTTGTAGTGGGGCAACATGGACTCACTACATTACAGTATATTGCAAGTTCAAATCCCTGAGCTGACAAGGTACAAATCTGTCGTTCTGCCCCTGAACAGGCAGTTAACCCACCGTTCCTAGGCCGTCATTGAAAATAAGAATGTGTTCTTAACTGACTTGCCTAGTTAAATGAAGGTAAAACAAATATGAGGGTCAGTAGAACTAACTTTGGAATGAATCAAACTTTTGACATTGTTATAACTATTAGTAATCAAATCTCGCTTCAGAGACAAATATGACATTAAAAAGTAATGTCATGGGAGTGTGGTGTTCCTGGAAGTGGGAGGTGCTAGCGAGACACAGACACACAGAGATCTCTCATCCAATTCATTTCCTTTCCCAGAGTGGTCCATAATTAACTTTTGCCTGGTTGGCACTTCCAACCAGATATAAGGAGGCTGAGGCCCCAGCATCCATAAGTCAGATACCTTCTTCCTCTGTGGTAAGACCTCTCCACCTCCTTAGAGTTGTATATTTGTCTCATCTTTGTACTCAGCATCTGAGGCAGTAGCTAACTGCACTGTTTGAATTGACTTCTGCATGTCTCTTGTAAGATTTGACAATATGCAATCAAATAGCATTGGTATACAACGTTACATTTTTTAAAATTACTTTAAATGTTTTATTTTAAATCAGTAACTTTCATTTATGGTCTTGCTTATAAATTGAGGGTAGGGGGGGTCTAGAATGTAACTGGGGTTTCAGTGGTATTCATTTTAATAAAAATATCCCTTTCTATCCCTTCGGGGACTAAATGATGAGGCTTTGGACCACAGGAGGATGGTGGTACCTTAATTGGGGAGGATGGGCTTGTGGTAGTGACTGGAGAGGAAAAGGTGGAATGGTATCAAATACATCAAACATATGGCTTCCAGGTCTGATGCCATTCCATTTGCTACGCTCCAGTCATTACTATGAGCCGTCCTCCCCTCAGCAGCCTCCACTGCTTTAGACTTGTGCTTTTTCACAACACCTTATGTTTCACAGGGTCCTTTAAGAAGTACACATTCATCTGTAGGAGGGGAAAAAGAAGGTGAGACATGGTTTGACTCTTCACATAAAAAGTGAGAGAATATTTGGTTAGAGATACCGCTCACATAACTCTGTTGACTGGGGAGGAAGCACCACAGAGTCAATCATGTTTATTGTTTCATCTCTTTCCTAGTTATCCGTCACCATGAGTACGGACGCGGAGATGCAGATCTACGGCAAGGCTGCCATATACCTTCGTAAATCTGAGAAGGAGAGGATGGAGGCACAAGCCGCACCCTTTGATTCAAAGAACGCCTGCTATGTGGCAGACAAGAAGGAGCTGTACCTTAAGGGTCTGATCACTGCCAGGGCCGACGGGAAGTGTACTGTAACAGTCACAAACCCTGACGGCACTAAGGATGTAAGTCTGATCTGAAAAGTATTCAAGTTTGTGTAATTACTCTAATTCTTGAAAAATCCTCAAAATGATCAAAAACATTTCAATATAAAATCTTTAACAAAATAAATATTATGAAGCATTTCTTGTTTTTTTGTAGCCAGAATATAACATTCAATCACATCAACACAGCTATTTAAAAATGGCATAGATTTTTTGTTATTGACTAGTCAAAAATATGTCAGTGGCTGAAAACAAAGTAGTTGGATTACATTTTGATATGCATTTTTTAAAACGATTGTAATTGTATTTAATGAGCAAAAATCATTCAGTCATGTCCAGTTTGATCTGTGTATAATCTAGTTTTCTGACTGTTTCAGGAAGGAAAAGAGTTCAAAGAGGCAGACATCTATGAGATGAACCCCCCTAAGTACGACAAGATTGAGGACATGGCCATGATGACCTACCTGAATGAAGCCTCTGTGTTGTATAACCTCAAAGAGCGTTATGCAGCATGGATGATCTATGTAAGAAACCTGCACATACAAACACACACATACATGAACATAATAAATATACACATACAGTACTACACATAAATGGACGGTAGAAACCAAAACATATCAGTTTACCAAAGTACACCCACATCATCACATAATTCCAGGTAAAAGTACATCTGACTTTAGTAATCCCCTCATTTAATTATGCTTTCATCCAGACCTACTCTGGGCTCTTCTGCGCCACGGTGAACCCCTACAAGTGGCTCCCTGTGTATGATGAAGAGGTTGTCAACGCCTACAGAGGGAAGAAGAGGATGGAGGCTCCACCCCATATCTTCTCCGTCTCTGACAACGCCTTTCAGTTCATGCTGATTGGTAAGAGCTCTCATGGATGGATGGATGGATGGATGGATGGATGGATGGATGGATGGATGGATGAAGGATGGATGGTTGGATGGATGGATGGATGGATGGATGGATGGATGAAGGATGGATGGTTGGTTGGTTGGATGGATGGATGAAGGATGGATGGTTGGATGGATGGATGGATGGATGAAGGATGGATGGTTGGATGGATGGATGGATGGATGGATGAAGGATGGATGGTTGGTTGGTTGGATGGATGGATGAAGGATGGATGGTTGGTTGGTTGGATGGATGGGATGTTGAAATATGCTTCAGAGAGGTATCTACTGTTTTCTAGTCTAGGTTCGAACAGTTTGCTAGGAATATCTAATTTCACTACCCTTGAATGGAAAATGTTCCAAATTGAAATTCATGATGATGCTATGAATACAATAATGTCCCCATAATGTTTCTTGAGTATGATAAGCAATATGTTTTTTGGTTCCAGATAAGGAGAACCAGTCCGTCCTGATTACGTAAGTTGTTTACCAAAATGTCACTTGAGAAAGTGTTTCTATTGTAATAAGTTGGGTCAGTTGGTGTGATGAAATACATGACATTATGAATGGATTAGAGCATCAGGCTCTGTGTAATAACGAGTCGATTAGAAGGATTATTTGTTCAAGACTTATGTCAGAACACAGGTTAACAGTGGATTTTTCTACGCTATTTCTTAGTAAAAGACAATCTGACACTCAAACATGTAACTAAAACCCCTCTTTCTCTGTCATATAAACCAGTGGAGAATCCGGTGCAGGAAAGACTGTCAACACCAAGCGTGTCATCCAGTACTTTGCCACCATTGCAGTGTCTGGTGGAGAGAAGAAGAAGGAAGTAGACCCCAGCAAAATGCAGGTAGGTTGTTCTTATGTTTGACTTCTTATTTCGGTTTGGTTGAATCATGTTTCAAAAAATGTGTTCAATCGAGAAAAACGTGCTATATCAGTTTCTGAGCAAGTTGTGTTTGTCTCAATCAGGGGTCTCTTGAGGATCAGATCATTGCAGCTAACCCTCTGCTGGAGGCTTACGGTAATGCCAAGACAGTGAGGAACGACAACTCGTCTCGCTTTGTAAGTAGTATGAAGGGCATACTGTGGAAGTTACCTTATATTGGAAAATGTATTTCAGTAGTTCACTATTGTTATATCAATAGATGAACAACAAACTGTAAAGTTTAAAGAGGTCTATCAAAGTAAAATGCTAGATTAATTTGTTGGCCTATTTTTAACACCCATAATCGTCAACAGGGTAAATTCATCAGGATTCACTTCCAAGGTGGTAAACTGGCTAAAGCTGACATTGAAACCTGTGAGTTGGTTTTGATTGTTTCTCAATGCTTTCCTAAATTCACACAGATAATTTTTAGGAGATCATATCATCAAATTAAATATAATATTACAATCTCTTTCTCTCTCTCTTTCTCTCTCAGACCTGCTGGAGAAGTCCAGAGTGTCCTTCCAGCTGCCCGATGAGAGAGGCTACCACATCTTCTTCCAGATGATGACAGGCCACAAACCTGAGATAGTTGGTACGGCAAAGTAGAGTTTCGTGGGAAATTATTCCCACCCCCATCTGTGGAACTTCTAAAAAATATTCATAGTCCACACTAATAATACTATTACAATGAGTACATCCAAGGTAACAAGGCATCTAGACATGAGTCAGGTCTCTGGGAAATATCTATCAAGTAATGCACTGTGATGCACTAGTCCACAAGTCTCAGTCTTTATGCTATTCATTATATACTACATGTATTATTGAGTCCATCTATTGAGTAAAGGAGGGAGAGATACTATAAATGTAAGACAGCAGAATTCTAAGAGATTAACTGACAAGCTGCTCTCCGTTGTCCACAGAAATGTCGCTCATCTCCACCAACCCCTACGACTTCCCCATGTGCAGTCAGGGACAGATCGCTGTGGCCAGCATCGACGACAAGGAAGAGCTGGATGCCACAGATGTGAGTCAAACAAAGGGTTAACCAAAGTCTAGATAGGGAATGGGTAGGACCACCATACACACTGAATGCAATGTGCAATTCCAACTTGGTGGCAGTTGAGAATTTTCAGATATTTTTTGTTTGATTCTAAATGCCTTGTGTTAGTTAGACATGTGCCTCAAGGAACTCTTCAGGCTTTCACACTTCGCCTTGAGGCACATACATGTAAGACATCCACAAGAGAGCGCCATTATGTGCCCTTTGGAACTGTGTAAAACTCCTTTTGTGCTGCCATCTACTAATGTGTTTTCCAAGCGTAATCATGTGGAACAGAGAAGCCAGTCAAATCTATCCATCCCATTTGTTCTGCAGTGAGCAGCACAGAACTGTAGTGTAACTGAGCAAACTACCGTTCAGTTCATCTCTGTTGTACTTCCTCTTTAATGCCAGGATGCCATTACAATCCTGGGATTCACTAATGAAGAGAAGATTGGTATCTACAAGTTGACAGGAGCTGTAGTGCACCATGGAAACTTGAAATTCAAGCAGAAGCAGCGTGAGGAGCAGGCCGAGCCAGACGGCACAGAGGGTGAGTCCCACTCATAGATATACAATATGTAGAGCATTAGTCCCATTCCCAGTCCCCAACATAGAAATAGAACACCTAAGACAGACAGTGCCACATGAAAGTCAGGCAGGAGATCATTTTTGGAAGACAAATTAAAACCTCCACAAATGATTTGAAATGATGGATGTGGGTGAATCAAAACCTAACCCACAAAGAAGTTATCCAAACTATTTTGCCAGTTTGACATCATAAAAAAGCGATATTGTGTCACTGAGTCTGTTGTTGTTGGTTCTCTCTCCAGTGGCTGATAAAATTGGCTACCTGCTGGGACTGAACTCAGCTGAGATGTTGAAAGCTCTGTGCTACCCCAGAGTGAAGGTCGGCAACGAGTATGTGACCAAGGGACAGACTGTGCCTCAGGTAAGGAAGTAAACAAAGCATCTACCATTCTCTGTGAACCGGAATTATTTTGGGGACGAGTGCATTTATTTTTTTGAACAGTGTTGTTGTTTTCCCAAATGTATCCTCACCTCATCACTGGACATGGTCAATATCTCATGTATTAATTTGAGGTATTATCATTGCAGGTTAATAACTCAGTCATGGCTCTGGCCAAGTCCATCTATGAGAGGATGTTCTTGTGGATGGTCATCCGGATCAATGAGATGTTGGACACCAAGAATCCAAGGCAGTTCTATATCGGTGTGCTTGACATTGCCGGGTTTGAGATCTTTGATGTGAGTATGAGACCAGTACAAGACAATTAGTTCTGATTGAGATGGATTACAGTCTTGTATGATGAAATGATCCCTTTTAAAATTCCATCAACAGTACAACAGCATGGAGCAGCTGTGCATCAACTTCACCAATGAGAAACTGCAACAGTTTTTCAACCACACCATGTTCGTCCTGGAGCAAGAGGAGTACAAGAAGGAGGGAATCGTCTGGGCCTTCATTGACTTCGGCATGGACTTGGCTGCCTGCATTGAGCTTATTGAGAAGGTAAGATGTCTGTGAGGATTATAATGGACCTCAACAGCAAAGCTCAAATGGAACGCTGTGTGAGATATTATCAGTATCTGACTGTTGAGATCTCAATAGGTTTCCTATTATGTGCCTCTAAATGAATATAATCCTATAACAGCATGTTTACTAAAGGAATTAATGTGATCCTAAATGTAAATATCACTAATTTGATATACATCTCCTTTCGTAAAGCCATTGGGCATCTTCTCCATCCTTGAAGAGGAGTGCATGTTCCCCAAGTCTTCAGACACTACCTTCAAGGACAAGCTGTACTCCCAGCATCTTGGCAAAACACAGGCGTTTGAGAAGCCCAAGCCTGCCAAAGGCAAGGCAGAGGCCCACTTCTCCCTGGTGCACTACGCCGGAACTGTGGACTACAACATCACTGGGTGGCTGGAGAAGAACAAGGACCCCCTGAACGACTCAGTTTGTCAACTGTACGGGAAGTCAGGAGTCAAAATTCTGGCTGTCCTCTATCCTGCTGCCCCACCTGAGGGTAAGACTAGCATCACGTCACAAGATTTAATTAAGCACTAGTTACAATTTCCTTTAAAGTCAGAATATATCACAATTTCTCAGGGTTTATTACTGGGTTCATTTACTCATACAATAGGTGTTATTCTACACAATCTGATTGGCAGCATTTGCCTCTAGATAAGTATGAAGTTAACCAGAGATTCTCTGGTTTATAATTAGTGTGTTTGCTGAAGACAAGACCACTCTAGATTTCTTACATACTTTTTAAATGATTCTATTTATTCCACCCGCTCTAGGAAATGTACTTTTCTAGTTATCTTTAACTTTCCCCCATTTTAACAGATAAAGCCAAGAAAGGAGGCAAGAAGAAGGGTGGTTCCATGCAGACTGTGTCCTCCCAGTTCAGGGTGAGCTTTTGAAATGTGTAGATTCAGTCCTTCAAAAGGTGCAATTATTCTAAATTACAGTCGGCCTGAGAAAATGGTTTGTAACCCTCTTACAGGAGAACTTACATAAGCTGATGACCAACTTGAGGAGCACTCATCCTCACTTTGTGCGCTGCCTGATCCCCAATGAGTCAAAGACTCCAGGTACAAGAAATATTGAGTTAAATATGTAATCTTATCAGTATAATATCAGTAACCTTAACAATCCCAATCTATAATCTGTTTATGAGTATTAAAAGAGACTTGTTTTGTTTTACCAGGTCTGATGGAGAACTTCCTGGTTATCCACCAGCTCAGGTGTAATGGTGTACTGGAGGGTATCAGGATCTGCAGAAAGGGCTTCCCCAGCAGAATCATCTATGCTGACTTTAAGCAGAGGTACATGCTCACACATACACAGACACACACACACATACATACACAATCACAGAAAGATCTGCTCCAAGGGTTTTCCCAGCATCAGAATAATCTGAACTTTTATGTAATATAACCAACATATTACAACTTGACATATGTTACACGTTTCTCCTCATTCAGGTACAAAGTACTGAATGCCAGTGTCATCCCTGAGGGCCAGTTCATGGACAACAAGAAGGCTTCTGAGAAGCTGCTTGGGTCCATTGATGTGAATCACGAGGATTACAAGTTTGGACACACCAAGGTCAGTCAAAACACAACTTCAATGATAATTTAAAATCTCTTCAGTTGGTATATCCATTATTTTCTTCTTTCTTCTTCAGTTAACTAATGGAAAATTGTAGTTTTTTCTTCAAATTCATGCATCACAAGTATAGAAGATAAACTAAACTCATCATCATGTGCATTGTGCTAGAGTGGTATGGCTGCAGTTATCTGCATCTGTGTACATTATTATTATACAACTGTACAATAACTAACAACTTAGACACAACCTCTCCCATGGTTTGTTTGTAACCATTGCAGAGTTAATGTTGTTTAAATCAATCTAGTGGTGTTGTTCCCCTCTTTTGATTCAACCCTTTCTATCTGTGGTTCCATTGACCATGTTAACCTGTGTCTCAGGTGTTCTTCAAAGCCGGTCTGCTGGGTGTCCTGGAGGAGATGAGAGATGAGAAGCTGGCCACTCTGGTCGGCATGGTCCAGGCTCTCAGCCGTGGATTCCTCATGAGGAGAGAGTTCACCAAGATGATGGAGAGGAGGTGAGGAATAGTAGACATCTTGGCAAAGCTTTCTGTCAACCACCTGTATCTAATGCATTATGATTACATACTGTATATGCTGTGAGTTGTTCAGAATGAGAAAGTACACGACTGTCAGTCGTTGCATCTTGAGAGCTGTCTATGAGTTTAAGTGTGGTTACATTTCCCTACACCAATTCCTCAGCTGTTAACAAAAGGGGTTAGAGGTTTTGTTGTTCTTCGACTCCCAGAAAGACGCTTTTTAAAGCATCCCAATAGGTAAAAAAATGGTAACGTGAATCACGTTATATCTACATAATTTCAACCAAAAAATGTAATGTGATAATGTGAAAAAGTGGATTTCAAAAATATCATCAACCTTCGGGAATTTCATATTTTTTCACCCAACTTTTAACAGAAAACCAATAACATGGTGAAATAATTTGTTGATTTCACGTTGAATTCACGTTAGTTGACAACTCAACCAAATGTAAATCAAAACTAGATGTTGAACTGACGTCTGTTCCCAGTGGGATGTCACTGACATGCCACTCTGTCCTTTCTGTCGACCAGAGAGTCTGTCTTCGCCATCCAGTACAACATCCGCTCATTCATGAATGTCAAAACCTGGCCATGGATGAAGTTGTACTTCAAGATCAAGCCCCTGCTGCAGAGCGCTGAGACTGAGAAGGAGCTGGCCAACATGAAGGAGAACTATGAGAAGATGACAGCAGACCTGGCCAAGGCTCTGTCCACGAAGAAGCAAATGGAGGAGAAGCTGGTGGCCCTGACGCAGGAGAAGAACGATCTGGCGCTCCAAGTCGCATCTGTGAGTCAGCAACGACCTTCATAAGGGCACATTTACACAAACATTTAAACACACACACAGGCACACTGTTATTGCCCATATTATGTATATATTTCATGATTTGGTCCGACCAATTTGACTAAATTAACTCTATATTTTCATAAATGAAGTTAGGCTGATGATTTTTTTCTCCTGTTCTGAAACCAGGAAGGAGAGAGTCTGAACGATGCTGAGGAAAGGTGTGAGGGGCTCATCAAGAGCAAGATCCAGCTGGAGGCCAAACTCAAAGAGACGACCGAGAGGCTGGAGGATGAGGAGGAGATCAATGCTGAGTTGACTGCCAAAAAGAGGAAGCTGGAGGATGAGTGTTCTGAGCTGAAGAAGGACATTGATGACCTGGAGCTCACCCTGGCCAAAGTGGAGAAGGAGAAGCATGCCACTGAAAACAAGGTCTTGTGTCTTACTATAGACAGTCTAACCAACAATAATCCAAACATTATTCAACTCAAAACATAGCTTAACAGAAATGGAATTAAAGTTGTATTATGGGTGCAGAAAATATTATGACACAATAGGGGAATTTCAGTTGTGGGTTACTTCCAACATTCATTGCATGTTCTGCTACCCCTCATTTATGACTTCCATTGGAAATATAGCCATGGTGTACACTTCCATCTAGTGTTGAATCTATAGTACAGTAGTTGTTGATTCATTTCTAATCTAAATTAAATGAATGTAATATTTAACAAACTAAATCTCCCCTTTATGTATAATTATAATTATGTTGTGGCCATTTACAGGTTAAAAACCTGACAGAGGAGATGGCGTCTATGGATGAGAGTGTTGCCAAGCTGACCAAGGAGAAGAAATCCCTCCAAGAGGCCCACCAGCAGACACTGGATGACCTGCAGGCAGAGGAGGACAAAGTCAACACTCTGACCAAGGCCAAGACCAAGCTGGAACAGCAAGTGGACGACGTGAGTGGAGTTTGACATTTTGGCCATGATAGTATGTAAGATGATATTATCTTCAGATGTTTAGATTTTAATAATATATGTGTTTTTATCTTCTAGCTTGAGGGTTCTCTGGAGCAAGAGAAGAAGCTCCGTATGGACCTTGAGAGAGCCAAGAGAAAGCTGGAGGGAGATCTGAAACTGGCCCAGGAGTCCATAATGGACCTGGAGAATGACAAGCAGCAAGCTGATGAGAAAATCAAGAAGTAAACACAAACAAATGACTACAGTATTACCTGCTATAATGGTTGTTTTTGGCTAATTCTTGAAATTGTGAATCAGCATTTACATGTGATTCTTAAAGAGGTACTTCAGGGTTTTGGAAGCCCTTTATCTACTTCCCCAGAGCCAGATGAACTTGTGAATACCATTTTTACATCTCTGCATGCAGTTTGAAGTTGCTAACTGTTAGCGCAATGACTGGAATTATATTGTAACTGCTAGCATGCTAGTAAGCATTGGCTCGCAAAACTACTTCTAACTTCCTTCATACTGGATGCAGAGACATACAACTGGTATCCACAAGTTCATCTGACTCTGAGGAAGTAGATACATTGCCAAAATGCTGAAGTATTCCTTTAAAAGCAATATGAATGGTATGATACCCTCCCTTTACACTATCGAACCACAACTAACTCTGCAATCGGCGAATTTGTGTTTCTCAGGAAGGAGTTTGAGACCACTCAGCTCCTCAGCAAGATTGAGGATGAGCAGTCTCTGGGAGCTCAGCTGCAGAAGAAGATCAAGGAACTCCAGGTACAGTAGAGGATCAGGGGTCTAAGCTCCAGACTCACCCAGGTACAAAGCTCCAGAACAGAAAAGCACAGACTTGAAAAACATTATTCTGGTAGCACACATGTTTCCCAATAGATTCTGATGGCTGAACAAGTTGGAACGTGGTGCTTCTTACTGTTGTAAAGATGGTGTTTCAAAATGGTAGTTTGGATCCTGCATTGGACACTCTACTGAATATATTAACTGTCTTTGTATTAACACATTAATGCAAAATATACATATTATTATTATTTTGTGAGGTTCAATTGTTTCAACTGTATTGTAGTGTTCATCCCCCTGCTCCTACCCCTGTTCTAGGCCCGTATTGAGGAGCTGGAGGAGGAAATTGAGGCTGAGCGTGCTGCCAGGGCTAAGGTTGAGAAGCAGAGGGCCGATCTCTCCAGGGAACTTGAGGAGATCAGCGAGAGGCTGGAGGAGGCCGGAGGCGCCACTGCTGCTCAGATTGAGATGAACAAGAAGCGTGAGGCTGAGTTCCAGAAGCTGCGTCGTGATCTTGAAGAGTCCACCCTGCAGCATGAGGCCACAGCCGCCGCTCTGCGCAAGAAGCAGGCCGACAGTGTGGCTGAGCTCGGGGAGCAGATCGACAACCTGCAGCGCGTCAAGCAGAAGCTGGAGAAGGAGAAGAGCGAGTACAAGATGGAGATTGATGACCTCTCTAGCAACATGGAGGCTGTCGCCAAGGCTAAGGTGAGTAGTGATGTTTTGATCAAGCAGTGTTGAGGAGGGTCAACTACATCACCATTCAAGTGAACTGAAGTTGACAGGAGTCATGTATATAAAGTAATGATGGAACATGTTTCACTAACAGGGCAATCTGGAGAAGATGTGCCGTACTCTTGAGGACCAGCTGAGTGAGCTGAAGACTAAGAATGATGAGAATGTTCGCCAGGTCAACGACATCAGCGGACAGAGGGCCAGACTCCTGACAGAAAATGGTACCATCAACAACAAGCCAATGCTTTCCTTCAGTAGAACAGAATAAAATGTGTTGGGGATTTATGTCCATAGTCCACATTAGTGCCGGTCGGTGATTTTAAAGATGAAGGAGGACAATCATTTTTTTTAGGAGCTTGGCCTTACTTCTATTAGATTAATCCAGCTCAATGTAACATCGATAGGTTTAGAGTACTACATGATACTCAAATGTTCCATATACCCCCATCATGAGGTTGCTTCAACCTAGCCTATGAATGACAGTTTACAACGTATGTGCACAGGTCGAGAGAAGAATTTGAGTAATCGAGATGAAAGACCGTGATACATTCAATACCGCCTTGCACACTCTTGCCTGCAGCCAGCTGATTTAGGTTGTAATCATTAGTCCAACAGTTGCAAACAAGAGTTTCTATTGGACAAATTCAGGTATGTTTATCCTAATTTTGTTCCGTTTGCTTCCGTTTAAGAAACGTTTTTCAACAGAAATCGACGGAATGAATACCCCGATCACACGAAAAACACAGTTCACTTTCATAGAAGCCACATACAAACAGCATGATCATTTTGCTCGTTGTATACTTCCTTCTCGCCTCACCTTTTACCTTCTGGACTTCAGTGCAAAACACATCAGCTGTCTGTGATCAGGCAAAATAAAAACGTTCCAAGCCAAACCTTCATAGCATAACCACTAACCGCTACACACAGCCTAAATCGATGTCACCATATTAGCTAACGTCATAGCTAGTCAACGTAGCTACTGTAACTAACACTTTAGTAAACCCGCTACAATAATGCAGTACAGTCAGCAAGCAGTTTAGCAGTTACACAATGGCTCCCACTGGCAATAAATTAATAAAACCAAAAGCTTACCTTAGCTTGGAAGAGTTCTATTGTTGGATAGCCACAGACAGCTAACGAACATAGCATCCCTCTCTGTTTGAGCCGGGTGTTTGAGTAGACTAAACTAGCTAACTGCATTTGCTAGCTAAGTGAAAGTGAAAAAAATACATCTCTCTCTCTCTTGCTTCTCCTTCATTTTTAAAGAAATTAATCTGTTAAACTATGTTCTTTCTCTCTCTTTGAGTCAACTACTCACCACATTTTATGCACTGCAGTGCTAACTGTAGCATATGCTTTCTTTACTAGATTCATTCTCTGGTCCTTTGATTGAGTGGACAACATGTCAGTTCATGCTGCAAGAGCTATGATAGGTTGCAGTACGTTGTCGTTATTACTGTGTAAGTCTCTGGAAGGGGGTGAGAACCATGAGCCTCCTTGGTTTTGTATTGAAGTCATGTAATTTCACTGAGGAGGATGGTCCTCCCCTTCCTCTTCTGAGGAGCCTCTACTGGTCCACATTGTTTCTATTGTACTATTCACCACCGAACAACATTGCCCCCAAGATACATAAAAATACATTTTCAATCTTAGAAAACAAAGACGTCATTAACAAGATGTCCCTCTGTCCCTACAGGTGAGTTTGGCCGCCAGCTGGAGGAGAAGGAAGCCCTGGTGTCTCAGCTGACCAGAGGAAAACAGGCCTTCACCCAGCAGGTGGAGGAGCTGAAGAGGGCGATTGAGGAGGAGGTCAAGGTAAGGGATCCAAGATGGACTCCACCGACCCCAGAGTTTAGTGCAGGGATCATCAACTAGATTCAGCCATGTGCTGATTTATTTTCTTGAGTGGATGGTCAGGACATAATTACAAATAATTTGTAGACTGCCAATTGAACGGAAGAAGCATAAACAAATATAATATTTGCCAAAAACATAATGCGTTTTGCAAACACCCAAAACAGCTTTTTCCTGCAATCTATAGCCAAAATATTTATACTTAATTCAATGTAAAAAAAATATATATGTCTGTTTTTCAACATATCTAAGCATACCTCTTCAGCTGTCTGTAACTGGTGGTTGTTTTTTTAAAGAAACTAAATATGCTTCTCTTCGTCTCTGCTAAAATCTGGGTAAAAGATTGAAAGGAATTTGAGACTCATTCAGTACATTTAGTTATTGCTTGCTTTTCTTAAGTCTACCAGCCTTTCTAGCAGGCATGCAAACTAAGATAGTTAGACAAGCTAGCCACTCTACCTCGATTTATAGCCTGAAATGGCTTCTTGGTAGCTAGTTATGAGGTTGGGATTTTGGGAACCTATGGTATCTGGGCTGACTAAAGCCAACATCAGAAAATTGCAAGGTAACTAGTAGTATTACAGAGAAACAACAACAGGACAAATCTGAGGGGGCACGTGCCCCTGTGCCCCCTATGGGCATGACGCCTCTGATCACATAGATCTGTCTGTTGTTCAAGGGAATACTTTGGAACAGATTTCCTAAATTAAAATCACGGAGCAGATTTGTTGGTGTTTTTACAGTCTTTTATGGTCCCCCCCGCCAAAATATTATTTTATTCAGAAAACTTGAGGGGCCAAATAAAATTGCGCCACGCCAGTTGGAGAACCCTCGTTTAAAGACATATCTTCATATACATGGTGACTACACCACCCTCAGAGAGCTCTACTATAATTTGTTTGACTATCTCTCCAATCTCTCTGTGTCTTTCTCTCTCACAGGCTAAAAACGCACTGGCCCACGGTGTCCAGTCTGCCCGCCATGACTGTGACCTCCTGAGGGAGCAGTTTGAGGAGGAGCAGGAGGCCAAGGCAGAGCTGCAACGCGGCATGTCCAAGGCCAACAGTGAGGTGGCTCAGTGGAGGACTAAGTATGAAACTGATGCTATCCAGCGGACAGAGGAGCTGGAGGAGGCCAAGTGAGTCCCACAGATCAGCAAAACTAAAATATAGGGTATTGATGGTTATGGTGGATTGGATTGATGGTGATGGTGGATTGGGCTCTGGGAAAATGTTACATCAACATGTATTGTAACATTTGTTTCAGCCCCTAAAACCTCCCTCTGTTGTCCAATAGGAAGAAGCTGGCCCAGCGTCTTCAGGATGCTGAGGAGACCATTGAGGCGACCAACTCCAAGTGCGCCTCCCTGGAAAAGACCAAGCAGAGGCTGCAGGGAGAGGTGGAGGACCTCATGATTGATGTTGAGAGAGCCAACGCATTGGCCGCCAACCTCGACAAGAAGCAGAGGAACTTTGACAAGGTGAAAACAAAGAAACCTCACCCAAGGGTGATATTTTCTGTTTGCTATATGATTACTTGGAGCATATTTCTGATTCAAAACTCTTCATCTAATGAAACTCCCATGGATTCTCCTAGGTTCTGGCAGAGTGGAAGCAGAAGTATGAGGAGGGCCAGGCTGAGCTGGAAGGAGCTCAGAAGGAGGCTCGCTCTATGAGCACTGAACTCTTCAAGATGAAGAACTCCTATGAGGAGGCTCTGGATCATCTGGAGACTCTGAAGAGAGAGAACAAGAACCTGCAACGTGAGCATTTGACAGCAGTTCTATTTGGCCCATGTTTGACTCGTGTTTTGAAAATGGAGGGAACTGCAAACATCAAAACTACTATTACACCATTTCAGAGTTTTAATGTACAGTTCAAAATATATATATTTTTAACCTGTGATCACTATTCCTTTGAAACCCCAAGGGATGTGGAGGGCAATAGATTTGCAAGACCATATGAAGTGTTGTTAATTAATTCATGGTTATTATGATTCAATGTCAACTTCAGTACATTGACAATACCCACTTAAAACCCCCCAAGTCTAAACTGCTCCTGTATGTGTGTGCACAGAGGAGATCTCTGACCTGACTGAGCAGATCGGAGAGACTGGCAAGAGCATTCATGAGCTGGAGAAGGCCAAGAAGACCGTAGAGACAGAGAAGTCTGAGATCCAGACCGCTCTGGAGGAGGCTGAGGTACAACCTACAGCTAATTGATGGGGAAAGCAGTGTTATACTAGCCAACGCCAGCTACAGTCCAATGATCCCTGTATTGGTGTTTATTGTAGTCATATATATTTAATTCCTACATCCAAATATATTGAACACAATTGGCCTGACTGCCTCTGTTTGTCCAGGGAACACTGGAGCACGAGGAATCCAAGATTCTGCGTGTGCAGCTGGAGTTGAACCAGATCAAGGGTGAGGTGGACAGGAAGATCGCTGAGAAGGACGAGGAGATGGAGCAGATCAAGAGGAACAGCCAGAGAGTGGTTGACTCCATGCAGAGCACCCTGGACTCTGAGGTCAGGAGCAGGAATGATGCCCTGAGGGTGAAGAAGAAGATGGAGGGAGACCTGAACGAGATGGAGATCCAGCTGAGCCACTCCAACAGGCAGGCCGCTGAGGCCCAGAAACAGCTGAGGAACGTCCAGGGACAGCTCAAGGTAAAGGGACTGGGACATCAGGTTCAAACACCTGAACATGGAGAGGGATTTGTTTGTGAATCTAGAAAATAATAGAACAGAGGAATTGAATAGATTGAACTATGTACTGTAGAACGGTAGGGATATTGAGTAAATTCTTCACAATGAACATTTCTATCAGCCCTACTTCCACACGTCCCAATGAACGTATGTCATTGTGAACCCCAGGATGCCCAATTGCACCTTGATGACGCCGTCCGTGCTGCAGAGGACATGAAGGAGCAGGCAGCCATGGTGGAGCGCAGAAACGGTCTGATGGTGGCTGAAATCGAGGAGCTGAGAGTTGCTCTGGAGCAGACAGAGAGAGGCCGCAAAGTGGCTGAGACTGAGCTGGTAGACGCCAGCGAGCGTGTTGGACTGCTGCACTCCCAGGTATGGATCAGATATTTCTAATAAAACTCAACCAAGTATACCGTTTACACACACCTGGGATTCGACAGTCCTTACTTTCACATTTTCAGAATTTGTGACTTGTCAGTTCTCTTGAGAGTCAAACAAATCATCTTGTTTCCTCCTTCAGAACACCAGCCTTCTGAACACCAAGAAGAAGCTGGAGACTGACCTGGTGCAGGTGCAGGGAGAGGTGGACGACATCGTCCAGGAGGCCAGGAATGCAGAAGATAAGGCCAAAAAGGCCATCACTGACGTGAGTACTTGGATGACATCAATTTGATTTGTCCTCAAGGGAAATGGTAGCTGTGCTGGTTAACCACAATAAAGATGTCAGAAGGATGTTATGATTTGTGCATAAATTAAACAAACTACCATTCCAGGCGGCCATGATGGCTGAGGAGCTGAAGAAGGAGCAGGACACCAGTTCTCACCTGGAGAGAATGAAGAAGAACCTGGAGGTCACAGTCAAGGACCTGCAGCACCGCCTGGATGAGGCTGAGAATCTGGCCATGAAGGGAGGCAAGAAGCAGCTCCAGAAACTGGAGTCCAGGGTGAGTTATCAGCAGGGTGGATTAAAAGACTGATTGCTGGACATGCATTTGATCCTATAAAGTCATATACACCGGATAGGTGATAATTAGGGTCAAGTGCCTTGGACATCAACACAATTTTCACATTGAAGACTCAGGTATTTGAACCAGCAACATTTAACTGCTAGGATACCTGCCACCCTAAACCACCTCGATCAAGGTTCCTAAACTTTTTGACACGGGAACCCTTTTGTGATAGAAAATTAATTAGTGCCCCCCTCATAATATCAGAATACAATTCCTACTTTAGAGTGTAGCAAAAATAGCATCCAGGTAGTTTTACCACAGTGTTTCTAACCCCAGAGGTGCAACATTGCAAGACTTCCGGGAACGCTTGCGATTCAGACCAGACCAGGGTTTGAGATGTCTATGGGAGAAGTGAAAAATTAATCGTTGGTTGTTAATTTTCTTGAAATCTAAAGGCAAGACCTAGACTCGAGTAAATGTATTAAGATACTGGAGTGCATCTTTAAGTAGCTGAAACTGTCATTACTACAACCTAGTGAAAGTAACAGACTAACACACTTTAATTTTCATCAAAAACAGCTATCTACCGAAGGAGTGCTTTTGACTGCATGTGCAGTTCAGCACCACTGTTAGACCCGATGATGTGTTTCTGTGCATGAGCTTAGCTAGCTATGGTCGCAATGGGATTGTCTACAAGTCCTCATCTTTTGGATTTGCTACGACTTCTCCAGTGCATGGCTGGACTAATCATGTCTCGGCCCCTGGGAAAGAACATTTTAACTCACCTTTTGGCATCAGAAACATCATTTGCAGTTTTAAAACAAATGTTCAGCTATTCTATTCATTTAGCCTTTGGACAGAAATGGCATTTGGTTATTTTAGAGCTAATGTCATGAAATTCTACACATTTTGCCATGTGGCGGAGAGAAAATGTAGCAGTTTTAAAAGCTTAATTCAGGATGCATTTATCTTCAAAATATACATTTTGGGGAATATGTTACACTTTAAAAAACTTTTTTTTTTACTTAACTTTTATTTAACTGGGTAGGTTACTTGAGAACAAGTTCTCATTTACAACTGCGACCCATCCAAGATAAAGCAAAGCAATGCGACACAAACAACAACACAGAGTTACACATGGAATAAACAAACATACAGTCAATAACACAATATAGAAAAAGTACAGTGTGTGAAAATAAGGCAAGATAAGGAAGGTAGGCAATAAAACGGACATAGTGGTGAAATAATTACAATTTAGCAATTAAACACTGGATTGATAGATGTGCAAAAGATGAATGTGCAGGTAGAGATAATGGGGTGCAAAGGAACAAAAATAAAAATAACAGTTTGCGGATGAGGAAATTGGATGGGCTGTTTACAGATGTGCTATGTACAGGTGCAGTGATCTGTGAGCTGCTTTGACAGCTGGTGCTTAAAGTTAGTGAGGGAGATATGGGTCTCCAGCTACAGTGATTTTTGCAACTCACTTTTAGTGGAGTTGAGAAGAATTGTAGCCAAGACCTTAAAATAAAGATATACAAATGTATGTATCTAGTTGCTTCGTTCAGGCTTGTACAGTTGCCTTGGCAGACTTCTTCTAAACTGCCATTTCAATTCATAATAATAATAATAATAAATAACAATTCTCAATAAATATCAACACACGATATAATTTACTGTACATGAATCAAATTCATCTCATTGTAATAATTTGTTAGGCTTCATCTCGTTACACTGTTTAATTTCTCTCTCTCTCTAGATCGCGAGCTTCTCATTCACTCTGCTGCAAAAGGGCTGTTGCTAGGGAAGCCAGTGTTGCTATGCGGGGCTACAAGCTATAAGGCTAAATTAGCTTGTCGGCTAGCGGACTTTCACAAGTTCATAAAAACGTGAAAAAACAACATAACATCTTAACAAACATATTTACATTCGGCGGAAACATTACTGTCTTTAATATGGTGCTTTCCCACTTACCTGCCAAATGAATTCATGACATAAATGTTATGTCGGTGCTTCTGTCTCGCTGTTGACTCACTTGGCAAACGTCTCTTAATAAATGCCATAGCACGAGCTCCCCACGGTAGAAACATTGTTCTATCTGTGGTGGAAGCAACCTCACGACATTAAAACAGGCCACTGTCGGCCTCTAGAGGCCATACGGGTACTGAACTATACACCGCTAAATACATGCCACAATGTATAAATAGTAATATACAATATATTACAAATACAAGATGAATTGACTTGGGAAAAAATTATCAGTGATTGAGTACTGTGGATACCAATTATCACCGTTTATTTTTTTATTTTTAATTTCACCTTTATTTAAACCAGGTAGGCTAGTTGAGAACAAGTTCTCATTTACAACTGTGACCTGGCCAGGATAAAGCATAGCAGTGTGAACAGACAACAACACAGAGTTACACATGGAGTAAACAATAAACAAATCAAAAACACTGTAGAAAAAAAGGGAAAAAAGAGTCTATATACATTGTGTGCAAAATGCATTAGGAGGTAGGCGAATAATTACAATTTAGCAGATTAACACTGGAGTGACAACTGATCAGATGGTCATGTGCAGGTAGAGATACTCCCAGGCTCATGTTGTGAACATCAATTGTGGATTAATATTATTACATTGTATTGTATTGCACACAATTTCCACGGTTCCATGTTAGTTTACCCTGCTGTTGCTATCAATATTCTTAACATTTGAAGTGTAAATTACACCTTGGGAACCACTGACCTTGATAACGAAAAGTTGTTATAATAACAGACGACTTCAATAAAAATTGTGAAAAGGAACAGACCTCCTTGATTAGGTAGAATATTACCTGTGTTACAAAGATTTGTTACATCTGATTTCACCAGCTCAAACAAATGCCTATGTTTATCTTTTTCACAAAGGTGCGTGAGCTCGAGACTGAGGTGGAGGCTGAGCAGAGAAGAGGTGTAGACGCAGTCAAGGGAGTCCGCAAGTATGAGCGCAGAGTCAAGGAGCTCACTTACCAGGTAAGAGAAAGTGCATTCTTTACACTCTTGACACTAACACACACAGGTTTGTGTATAAAACTATTGGGACATTGATTATTTGATCTTCTCCCACAGACTGAGGAGGATAAGAAGAACGTTGGCAGACTTCAGGACCTGGTAGATAAGCTGCAGATGAAAGTGAAGGCCTACAAGAGGCACGCTGAGGAAGCGGTGAGTCACAAACTTAGTCAAATACTCTGAATGCATACAATCGAAAACATATTTATCTTTAGAAAAAATTATATGATGAATGCTGATGTTCTGCTCTCCGTCTCCTTTCCTCACCCAGGAGGAAGCAGCAAACCAGCACATGTCTAAGTTCAGGAAGGTTCAGCATGAGCTGGAGGAGGCTGAGGAGCGTGCTGACATCGCTGAGACTCAGGTCAACAAGCTCAGAGCCAAGACCCGTGACTCTGGAAAGGTACAGAACTGCTGCTAAACCTGTACCTGACTCATGTTCAGATATGACCACATCAACACCACCTATGATTCAGTCTCCTCAGACGTCAATACAGACCTTTTACACTCAACTGTTTCGAAGATCTCTAAGAATCACATGTTAAGTCGGGCAAAAAATATGATTATTTCAAACTAAGCTGGTACTTAAAAGTTGAAAATCCAGGCTGAGGCCTGAGCCTTAAAATGCTTGTTCCATTATACAATATTCTTTAAGTGTTCATAATATATTTATCATGTTAATAATTATTACTGATCCATTATATTCTATCCATATATTTATCATGTTCATTATTATTACTGATCCATTACATTATTTCTTTCTTCTTACAGGGAAAAGAGGTTGCTGAATAAACAAGACCAAAGTATTGAATATCAAAGTCTTACCATTTTCCTGTGTTTCATAAAATATGATTTTCATGGTGAAATGTTGAGCATTGATTAAAAACATATGGATCTACATACACTTCCTTTGTGACTGTGGATTTATTACTCAACAAACAACTTTTTAATACCATAAAAATATTGTACTTTAATTAAAGGAGCAATCTGGGATTCCAACAACAACAAAGCAGACACTAGTTTTGGTAAACATCTGAGGGATGAGGCTGGAGAAATGTAAACATTCAAATTCATAGACTGAGCTATGGATGTAAGGACTGACCATTCACAACATCAAAATGATAGTTTTAACCCTTTACACTTGCAGAAATAGGCTCATATGGACTGGCCCAAATATAAATGCTTCTAAAATAAATACAAATATGGGAAGAACATGCATAACTGTGGAAGCAATTGAAGGGGAACAGTTTGGATATTGTGGGGAAACAATAGAACGGATTTTTGCATTTAAATTTTTGTCACAGATTATTCGCACATTAATCACATGTGGAAGTACTATGAAAAAAATACATGTTTATCGAGCATCTGAAGAAATGACGTGAGAGTTTACTTCTGTGTTTAACTGATATTTTGCGTCAACTTTCTAATTTGGATTACCAATAGATTATTTGGGATATATATACAAACTTCCATAATGATTAGCCCTCTACTGAGAGATGGTGGACTGAACGTAGTTATGTAGAGCACCTCAAGATAAAAACGTCATGTTCAATATCGGTAAATTAGACTAAATATTAGCACTACACAATTTGGTGGGTGACAACCTTCAATCTGGATAACAACAAAAAACAAATCTTACAACTAGAGAAATTTATCGACAAAATATTACGAAAACAAGCAACACCCAAACATGAGAATAAGACAGGGGAAGCCTTTATTTCTGTGTTTAACTGATATTATGCGCCAAATTTTCCCATTTGGATTACCAATAGATTTTTGGGCACATATACACATCCATAATGATGAGTCCTCTCGTGGTGAAATTACGGTAATACACATTACAAACACAGTAATACACAAACACAGTAATAAACACGGTAATATGCATTATGAACACAGTAATGCACATTATTCTGCCCTTGAATTGCGTTCCCATGCAAAACTAGACAGACAGCTAACAACGTCTTCAATAAAACTCCCAAGGCGTGACTTTTCTTTAATTAATATATTGAAAACGTTTATGATGTGAAACTGCAAAATACAGAAAATAATATAATTTAGTATTCAATTCACATGGACATACTGCAGCTGTACATTTACATATCAAGTTAAAGTCACATAAATATAAAGCGCGTGCCAAGGTCCCATGCATCTGGCATGATGCCAAACCATATAGCTAATTGTTACTCATATGAGAATTAGCTAACTCCTATAATTACTCTAATAATGTGCAACCACCTCTGTACAATAACAAAGCATGTTACACTAGAAACAGTAACAAAACATCAGTATTGTATGTTTTACAATTCGTTTACATGACGCACGAGCAAAGTAATACAGCTGAATGCATACATGAAAGGCAATTTGTGTGAGTAAATGCAACCAACTAACATGAATAAGTAAGCAATTCTATCAATAACAAGATTATCATCACTAACAATATGATTGAATCGAACTTACAAACAAATATTGTCCCGAGTCTGAAGCGTGACAAGAAATAACGGCACTGAAAGACCTGCACCGTAGAGTTGTTTTTAGCTGCTTCTCTGCGTGCAGAACTACTACTCTACTTCCTGTTTCCGTACAGTCTTTCTAAGTACCAGAAAGTTTCACTAGGGGGCGATAAACATCACGGAACACAACAAACATTTTAACCACTGTAATAAAATCATCTGTTACCTTCTAACAGTATGGCAGCACACTCCCCGCCTGGTATAATGAAATTGTGCCACTATGAAATAAAACATGTATCAAGAAACAAACAATGTTATTTTTCTATTTTTATCTTTTGTCTCTAGGATGCTTCAGAAAGAAGAACAACAATCTCTGAGATTGGTCTCAGAAACCTGAGCAGCTCCTTGCTTGACACTTTTTAGTCCTACTTTCCTAACCTTTTTGTCAGTACTGGGAAAGGTTTTGACCACAAGCCCGTCTGGCCAGTCATTTCTGTGCACCTGACTGTCTTTCGATAAGACAACATCTCCCACTTTTACATTTGGTTTTTCTGCATCTCTGCAGCGCTGTCAGGTACTCCTGTCTCCACCTTTTCCAAAAGGTGTCAGCGAGACACTGGACCTGCTTCCACTGTTTTCCATGAAGGCCATTCATGCTGAGGTATCCAGAAGGGGCTGAGGTAGCGCTGGTCTTTTGTATCAGTAACATTGAGGGTGTGTGAATGTCAGGGTCAGTTGACACTGACACTAGGGGTCTCGCATTGATTATTGCCATAACTTCAAACATAAGAGTGCTCATGACCTCATGTGTGAGACGAGTGGAGCCCGTCTGAAACAGCATAGCATCTAGGATACGTCTGGCAACCCCAATGAGTCTCTCCCAAGAACCACCCATATGAGATGAGTGTGGGGGATTAAATATCCAAGTACATCCCTTGTCTGAGAGGTATTTAGTCAGTTCTGAGTCATTTGTGTCGACACCCAGTTCCCCGCAGGCACCTATAACGTTTGTACCTCGATCAGAGCGTAGCACTTTTGCTGGACCACAGATAGAGAAAAAAACGCCTCAGCGCATTGATGAAGCTGGATGTGGACATGGATTCGATGAGCTCAATATGGACTGTTCTAGTAGAGCACCGGCCATTCCTTGAAGTCTGCACTACCACCTCTAGTGTCACAAGTGATGACATTCCATGATGACATTCCATGATGACATTCCATGATGACATTCCATGATGACATTCCATGATGACATTCCATGATGACATTCCATGGTCCAAACACATCAAGTCCAACGCTGGTGAATGACGGTTCAGATGTGAGTCTGTCTCCAGGCAAGTCAGCCATCTTTTGGTCAACTAACCTCCATCTAACTTTGCGGCAGGTGACACACTTGTAAATGATAGCAGACGTTTGCTCCCAATAATCCAGAAGCCTGCTGCTCGAATAGCTCCATCTGAAAAATGACGGCCCTGATGAGCCACTTGCTCATGATAATGTCTTACCAGCAGGTGGCGACATGATGTGTCCGTGGGATGATGAGAGGATGTTTTTCGTCTTGTGACGTGTCGGCAGAGGATAAGCGGCCTCCCACCCTCAGCAACCCATCCTCATCAATCACCGGGTTCAGCTTTTTGACTCTACTTTGTTTTGGGAACTCTTTTCCCTTTTCAAGGCATTTGAATTCCTCTTTGAAGGCTTCATATTGCACACAGTGAATGATTGCTGTTTTGGCTTGTAACAACTCACTTGTACTGCATGGTTTATTACAGTCATGCCAGCCTCTGCAGCTGGTGTTGTCCGCACCTTCATGGAAGGATCTGGCAACATGAATGAGTCTTGCTGTGACTCGATTTAGAGCTTTCCAGCTTGTGAACCTCTCAAAGCGATGAGAGCCGATTTGAGCTCCAGGAACCTTAGTGGCGAAGGCAGTGACGTCTGGTCGAATCTCTGCGTCTGCGTGAGCCTCTACAAGGTCAAAATGTATGGTCTCAGGCTCTTGTGGATGGTAAACACCAAATATGGGCAGATACCAGCGTTCTTTGTCTCTCCCTAGTGGCGGTTTGGCTTGGTCGTTATCCAGCATCTTATGCGTGAAGTCAATAAAATGACGTTTCATGTCAGGCTTTTTGTCTAAAGTCCTGCGAAGTGATGTGAGACGGTTCATGACCTGCTCCCTGTTATTAGGAAGTGATGTGAGACGGTTCATGACCTGCTCCCTGTTATTAGGAAGTGATGTGAGATGGTTCATGACCTGCTCCCTGTTATTAGGAAGTGATGTGAGATGGTTCATGACCTGCTCCCTGTTATTAGGAAGTGATGTGAGATGGTTCATGACCTGCTCCATGTTATTAGGAAGTGATGTGAGACGGTTTATGACCTGCTCCCTGTTATTAGGAAGTGATGTGAGACGGTTCATGACCTGCTCCCTGTTATTAGGAAGTGATGTGAGACGGTTCATGGCCTGCTCCCTGTTATTAGGAAGTGATGTGAGACGGTTTATGACCTGCTCCCTGTTATTAGGAAGTGATGTGAGACGGTTCATGACCTGCTCCCTGTTATTAGGAAGTGATGTGAGACGGTTCATGACCTGCTCCCTGTTATTAGGAAGTGATGTGAGACGGTTCGGTTCATGACCTGCTCCCTGTTATTAGGAAGTGATGTGAGATGGTTCATGACCTGCTCCCTGTTATTAGGAAGTGATGTGAGACGGTTCATGACCTGCTCCCTGTTATTAGGAAGTGATGTGAGATGGTTTATGACCTGCTCCCTGTTATTAGGAAGTGATGTGAGATGGTTCATGACCTGCTCCATGTTATTAGGAAGTGATGTGAGACGGTTCATGACCTGCTCCCTGTTATTAGGAAGTGATGTGAGACGGTTCATGACCTGCTCCCTGTTATTAGGAAGTGATGTGAGATGGTTTATGACCTGCTCCCTGTTATTAGGAAGTGATGTGAGACGGTTCATGACCTGCTCCCTGTTATTAGGAAGTGATGTGAGACGGTTCATGACCTGCTCCCTGTTATTAGGAAGTGATGCGAGACGGTTCATGGCCTGCTCCCTGTTATTAGGAAGTGATGTGAGACGGTTCATGACCTGCTCCCTGTTATTAGGAAGTGATGTTCATGACCTGAGAAGTGATGTGAGACGGTTCATGACCTGCTCCCTGTTATTAGGAAGTGATGTGAGACGGTTCATGACCTGCTCCCCCTGTTATTAGGAAGTGATGTGAGATGGTTCATGACCTGCTCCCTGTTATTAGGAAGTGATGTGAGACGGTTCATGGCCTGCTCCCTGTTATTAGGAAGTGATGTGAGATTTTTTTATTTTTTATTTCACCTTTATTTAACCAGGTAGGCTAGTTGAGAACAAGTTCTCATTTGCAACTGCGACCTGGCCAAGATAAAGCATAGCAGTGTGAACAGACAACACAGAGTTACACATGGAGTAAACAATTAGCAAGTCAATAACACAGTAGAAAAAAATGGGCAGTCTATATACAATGTGTGCAAAAGGCATGAGGAGGTAGGCGAATAATACAATTTTGCAGATTAACACTGGAGTGATAAATGATCAGATGGGCATGTACAGGTAGAGATATTGGTGTGCAAAAGAGCAGAAAAGTAAATAAATAAAAACAGTATAAAAACAGTATGGGAATGAGGTAGGTGAAAAAGGGTGAGCTATTTACCTATAGACTATGTACAGCTGCAGCGATCGGTTAGCTGCTCGGATAGCTGATGTTTGAAGTTGGAGAGGAGATAAAAGTCTCCAACTTCAGCGATTTTTGCAATTCGTTCCAGTCACAGGCAGCAGAGTACTGGAACGAAAGGCGGCCAAATGAGGTGTTGGCTTTAGGGATGATCAGTGAGATACACCTGCTGGAGCGCGTGCTACGGATGGGTGTTGCCATCGTGACCAGTGAACTGAGATAAGGCGGAGCTTTACCTAGCATGGACTTGTAGATGACCTGGAGCCAGTGGGTCTGGCGACGAATATGTAGTGAGGGCCAGCCGACTAGAGCATACAAGTCGCAGTGGTGGGTGGTATAAGGTGCTTTAGTGACAAAACGGATGGCACTGTGATAGACTGCATCCAGTTTGCTGAGTAGAGTGTTGGAAGCCATTTTGTAGATGACATCGCCGAAGTCGAGGATCGGTAGGATAGTCAGTTTTACTAGGTAAGCTTGGCAGCGTGAGTGAAGGAGGCTTTGTTGCGGAATAGAAAGCCGACTCTGGATTTGATTTTTGATTGGAGATGTTTGATGAGTCTGGAAGGAGAGTTTGCAGTCTAGCCAGACACCTAGGTACTTATAGATGTCCACATATTTAAGGTTGGAACCATCCAGGGTGGTGATGCTAGTCGGGCATGCGGGTGCAGGCAGCGATCGGTTGAAAAGCATGCATTTGGTTTTACTCGCGTTTAAGAGCAGTTGGAGGCCACGGAAGGAGTGCTGTATGGCATTGAAGCTCGTTTGGAGGTTGGATAGCACAGTGTCCAATGACGGGCCGAAAGTATATAGAATGGTGTCGTCTGCGTAGAGGTGGATCAGGGAATCGCCCGCAGCAAGAGCAACATCATTGATATATACAGAGAAAAGAGTCGGCCCGAGAATTGAACCCTGTGGCACCCCCATAGAGACTGCCAGAGGACCGGACAGCATGCCCTCTGATTTGACACACTGAACTCTGTCTGCAAAGTAATTGGTGAACCAGGCAAGGCAGTCATCCGAAAACCCGAGGCTGTTGAGTCTGCCGATAAGAATTTGGTGATTGACAGAGTCGAAAGCCTTGGCGAGGTCGATGAAGACGGCTGCACAGTACTGTCTTTTATCGATGGCGGTTATGATATCATTTAGTACCTTGAGTGTGGCTGAGGTGCACCCGTGACCGGCTCGGAAACCAGATTGCACAGCGGAGAAGGTACGGTGGGATTCGAGATGGTCAGTGACCTGTTTGTTGACTTGGCTTTCAAGACCTTAGATAGGCAGGGCAGGATGGATATAGGTCTATAGCAGTTTGGGTCCAGGGTGTCTCCCCCTTTGAAGAGGGGGATGACTGCGGCAGCTTTCCAATCCTTGGGGATCTCAGACGATATGAAAGAGAGGTTGAACAGGCTGGTAATAGGGGTTGCGACAATGGCGGCAGATAGTTTCAGAAATAGCGGGTCCAGATTGTCAAGCCCAGCTGATTTGTACGGGTCCAGGTTTTGCAGCTCTTTCAGAACATCTGCTATCTGGATTTGGGTAAAGGAGAACCTGGAGAGGCTTGGGTGAGGAACTACGGGGGGCGGAGCTGTTGGCCGAGGTTGGAGTAGCCAGGCGGAAGGCATGGCCAGCCGTTGAGAAGTGCTTATTGAAGTTTTCGATAATCATGGATTTATCGGTGGAGACCGTGTTTCCTAGCCTCAGTGCAGTGGGCAGCTGGGAGGAGGTGCTCTTGTTCTCCATGGACTTCACAGTGTCCCAGAACTTTTTGGAGTTGGAGCTACAGGATGCAAACTTCTGCCTGAAGAAGCTGGCCTTAGCTTTCCTGACTGACTGCGTGTATTGGTTCCTGACTTCCCTGAACAGTTGCATATCACGGGGCTATTCGATGCTATTGCAGTCCGCCACAGGATGTTTTTGTGCTGGTCGAGGGCAGTCAGGTCTGGAGTGAACCAAGGGCTGTATCTGTTCTTGGTTCTGCATTTTTTGAACGGAGCATGCTTATCTAAAATGGTGAGGAAGTTACTTTTAAAGAATGACCAGGCATCCTCAACTGACGGGATGAGGTCAATGTCCTTCCAGGATACACGGGCCAGGTCGATTAGAAAGGCCTGCTCACAGAAGTGTTTTAGGGAGCGTTTGACAGTGATGAGGGGTGGTCGTTTGACTGCGGCTCCGTGGCGGATACAGGCGATGAGGCAGTGATCGCTGAGATCCTGGTTGAAGACAGCGGAGGTATATTTGGAGGGCCAGTTGGTCAGGATGACGTCTATGAGGGTGCCCTTGTTTACAGAGTTAGGGTTGTACCTGGTGGGTTCCTTGACGATTTGAGTGAGATTGAGGGCATCTAGCTTAGATTGTAGGACTGCCGGGGTGTTAAGCATATCCCAGTTTAGGTCACCTAACAGAACAAACTCTGAAGCTAGATGGGGGGCGATCAATTCACAAATGGTGTCCAGGGCACAGCTGGGAGCTGACGGGGGTCGGTAGCAGGCGGCAACAGTGAGAGACTTGTTTCTGGAGAGAGTAATTTTCAAAATTAGTAGTTCAAACTGTTTGGGTATGGACCTGGAAAGTATGACATTACTTTGCAGGCTATCTCTGCAGTAGACTGCGACTCCGCCCCCTTTGGCAGTTCTATCTTGACGGAAGATGTTATAGTTGGGTATGGAAATCTCTGAATTTTGGTGGCCTTCCTGAGCCAGGATTCAGACACGGCAAGGACATCAGGGTTAGCAGAGTGTGCTAAAGCAGTGAGTAAAACAAACTTAGGGAGGAGGCTTCTGATGTTGACATGCATAAAACCAATACTTTTTCGATCACAGAAGTCAACAAATGAGGGTACCTGGGGGCATGCAGGGCCTGGGTTTACCTCCACATCACCCGCGAACAGAGAAGGAGTAGTATGAGGGTGCGGCTAAAGGCTATCAAAACTGGTCGCCTAGAGCGTTGGGGGCAGAGGATAAGAGGAGCAGGTTTCTGGGCATGGTAGAATATATTCAGGGCATAATGCGCAGACAGGGGTATGGTGGGGTGCGGGTACAGCGGAGGTAAGCCCAGGCACTGGGTGATGATGAGAGAGGTTGTATCTCTGGACATGCTGGTTGTAATGGGTGAGGTCACCGCATGTGTGGGGGGGTGGGACAAAGGAGGTAACAGGGGTATGCAGAGTGGATCTAGGGGCTCCATTGTGAACTAAAACAATGATAACTAACCTGAACAACAGTATACAAGGCATATTGACATTTGGGAGAGACATACAGCGAGGCATACAGTAATCACAGGTGTTGAATTGGGAAAGCTAGCTAAAAACAGTAGGCGAGGCTAATCAGCTAGCACAACAAACAGCAGGTAAAATGGCGTTGACTAGGCAACTGGGCCGACAGATAAACAAACAAGCAGAATGGGGTACCGTGATTAATGGACAGTCCAGCGTCGTCAGCTATGTAGCCAAGAGATCAGTGTCCAGGGGCAGCGGTGGATGGGCAGGGAAGCTGGGCTGGCGAGTGTTATCCAGGTTTTTTTTTTTTTTTTTAAACTAACAATGACTAAATAGCTTGTAGCTAGTTAGCTGGTTAGCGTCTGGAGGTTCTTGAGTGTGTCATAAAAATAAAATAAAAATTAAAAGTGATAGCGAATCCGTATCACAGTGGGTGAGGCAGGTTTCCGGAAGGTATAAACAAATAAAAATCAAAGAGAGATGGAAAGTAAATGGGTTCAGAAGTGTTTGGGATGAGGTGAGTCAGATGGTTAGCAGGCCTGTGCTAACAAGCTAACAGTTCGTAGGCCGGGCTAGACAAGCTAGCCGTTAGCAGGCCGAATTAGCAAGCAGTGAGATAGCGAGGGCTAGAGAGCTAACCTTTGGGGGACGTCGCGATGGGGTGAGTCTGTTTATTCCTCTTCTTGCGGTGACATCGACAGACCGGTCGTGGGCCCGGGTAATTGACCTGCTCCCTGTTATTAGGAAGTGATGTGAGATGGTTCATGACCTGCTCCCTGTTATTAGGAAGTGATGTGAGACGGTTCATGACCTGCTCCCTGTTATTAGGAAGTGATGTGAGACGGTTCATGACCTGCTCCATGTTATTAGGAAGTGATGTGAGACGGTTCATGACCTGCTCCATGTTATTAGGAAGTGATGTGAGACGGTTCATGACCTGCTCCCTGTTATTAGGAAGTGATGTGAGACGGTTCATGACCTGCTCCCTGTTATTAGGAAGTGATGTGAGACGGTTCATGACCTGCTCCCTGTTATTAGGAAGTGATGTGAGATGGTTCATGACCTGCTCCCTGTTATTAGGAAGTGATGTGAGACGGCTCATGACCTGCTCCATGTTATTAGGAAGTGATGTGAGATGGTTCATGACCTGCTCCATGTTATTAGGAAGTGATGTGAGAAGGTTCATGACCTGCTCCCTGTTATTAGGAAGTGATGTGAGACGGTTCATGACCTGCTCCATGTTATTAGGAAGTGATGTGAGACGGTTCATGACCTGCTCCATGTTATTAGGAAGTGATGTGAGATGGTTCATGACCTGCTCCCTGTTATTAGGAAGTGATGTGAGACGGTTCATGACCTGCTCCCTGTTATTAGGAAGTGATGTGAGATGGTTCAGGCCTGCTCCCTGTTATTAGGAAGTGATGTGAGACCGTTCATGACCTGCTCCCTGTTATTAGGAAGTGATGTGAGATGGTTCATGACCTGCTCCCTGTTATTAGGAAGTGATGTGAGATGGTTCATGACCTGCTCCCTGTTATTAGGAAGTGATGTGAGACGGTTCATGACCTGCTCCCTGTTATTAGGAAGTGATGTGAGATGGTTCATGACCTGCTCCCTGTTATTAGGAAGTGATGTGAGACGGTTCATGACCTGCTCCCTGTTATTAGGAAGTGATGTGAGACGGTTCATGACCTGCTCCCTGTTATTAGGAAGTGATGTGAGACGGTTCATGACCTGCTCCCTGTTATTAGGAAGTGATGTGAGACGGTTCATGACCTGCTCCCTGTTATTAGGAAGTGATGTGAGACGGTTCATGACCTGCTCCCTGTTATTAGGAAGTGATGTGAGATGGTTCATGACCTGCTCCCTGTTATTAGGAAGTGATGTGAGATGGTTCATGACCTGCTCCCTGTTATTAGGAAGTGATGTGAGACGGTTCATGACCTGCTCCCTGTTATTAGGAAGTGATGTGAGACGGTTCATGACCTGCTCCCTGTTATTAGGAAGTGATGTGAGACGGTTCATGACCTGCTCCCTGTTATTAGGAAGTGATGTGAGACGGTTCATGGCCTGCTCCCTGTTATTAGGAAGTGATGTGAGATGGTTCATGACCTGCTCCATGTTATTAGGAAGTGATGTGAGACGGTTCATGACCTGCTCCTGTTATTAGGAAGTGATGTGAGACGGTTCATGGCCTGCTCCCTGTTATTAGGAAGTGATGTGAGACGGTTCATGGCCTGCTCCCTGTTATTAGGAAGTGATGTGAGACGGTTCATGACCTGCTCCCTGTTATTAGGAAGTGATGTGAGACGGTTCATGACCTGCTCCCTGTTATTAGGAAGTGATGTGAGACGGTTCATGACCTGCTCCCTGTTATTAGGAAGTGATGTGAGACGGTTCATGACCTGCTCCCTGTTATTAGGAAGTGATGTGAGACGGTTCATGACCTGCTCCATGTTATTAGGAAGTGATGTGAGACGGTTCATGGCCTGCTCCCTGTTATTAGGAAGTGATGTGAGACCATGGCCTGCTCCCTGTTATTAGGAAGTGATGTGAGACGGTTCATGACCTGCTCCCTGTTATTAGGAAGTGATGTGAGATGGTTCATGACCTGCTCCATGTTATTAGGAAGTGATGTGAGACGGTTCATGACCTGCTCCCTGTTATTAGGAAGTGATGTGAGACGGTTCATGGCCTGCTCCCTGTTATTAGGAAGTGATGTGAGACGGTTCATGACCTGCTCCCTGTTATTAGGAAGTGATGTGAGACGGTTCATGACCTGCTCCATGTTATTAGGAAGTGATGTGAGACGGTTCATGGCCTGCTCCCTGTTATTAGGAAGTGATGTGAGACGGTTCATGGCCTGCTCCCTGTTATTAGGAAGTGATGTGAGATGGTTCATGACCTGCTCCCTGTTATTAGGAAGTGATGTGAGATGGTTCATGACCTGCTCCCTGTTATTAGGAAGTGATGTGAGATGGTTCATGACCTGCTCCCTGTTATTAGGAAGTGATGTGAGATGGTTCATGACCTGCTCCATGTTATTAGGAAGTGATGTGAGACGGTTCATGGCCTGCTCCCTGTTATTAGGAAGTGATGTGAGATGGTTCATGACCTGCTCCCTGTTATTAGGAAGTGATGTGAGACGGTTCATGGCCTGCTCCCTGTTATTAGGAAGTGATGTGAGATGGTTCATGACCTGCTCCCTGTTATTAGGAAGTGATGTGAGACGGTTCATGACCTGCTCCCTGTTATTAGGAAGTGATGTGAGATGGTTCATGACCTGCTCCCTGTTATTAGGAAGTGATGTGAGATGGTTCATGACCTGCTCCCTGTTATTAGGAAGTGATGTGAGATGGTTCATGACCTGCTCCCTGTTATTAGGAAGTGATGTGAGACGGTTCATGACCTGCTCCCTGTTATTAGGAAGTGATGTGAGATGGTTCATGACCTGCTCCCTGTTATTAGGAAGTGATGTGAGATGGTTCATGACCTGCTCCCTGTTATTAGGAAGTGATGTGAGATGGTTCATGACCTGCTCCCTGTTATTAGGAAGTGATGTGAGACCGTTCATGACCTGCTCCCTGTTATTAGGAAGTGATGTGAGATGGTTCATGGCCTGCTCCCTGTTATTAGGAAGTGATGTGAGATGGTTCATGACCTGCTCCATGTTATTAGGAAGTGATGTGAGACGGTTCATGACCTGCTCCATGTTATTAGGAAGTGATGTGAGATGGTTCATGACCTGCTCCCTGTTATTAGGAAGTGATGTGAGATGGTTCATGACCTGCTCCCTGTTATTAGGAAGTGATGTGAGATGGTTCATGACCTGCTCCCTGTTATTAGGAAGTGATGTGAGATGGTTCATGACCTGCTCCCTGTTATTAGGAAGTGATGTGAGACGGTTCATGGCCTGCTCCCTGTTATTAGGAAGTGATGTGAGACGGTTCATGACCTGCTCCCTGTTATTAGGAAGGCAACGTCTCGTGGGGTGAAAGGGTAGTGGAGCCACCCAGTTGTTTCCATCATCCTGGAAAAGCTGTTCATCCATGATGTCGAAAAAGGCTTTCTCCTCCACTGAAGGTGCTCGTTTATCATCGTCTTGTGTTTTGTCGAACACGGAACATCCCAGACAGTTGTGCTTGGATCTCTCGAGTGCACTGTAGAGGGAGAGATGTGTTTCTGTGCTACGCTGTTGTAGTTCTCTTTCACCTGCATGATGTCAGGGCTCAGATAGGATGTGTGACCATTTTGAAGTATGTTTGTCCTGAACACGTTGACACTGGGTGGTCGGTGAGCCGTTCCCAGATAGACCTCACCCACGATGACCCACCCGAGGTCAAGTCGCTGTGCCTAAGAAGTGTCGTGGGGCCCATTGATTTGCTCTCGTACCTTGTGTACCCTTAAGATGTCTTGTCCTAAGAGAAGGAGGATGGGAGCGTCTGGGTCCACAGCTGGAGTTTTGTCCGTCACTGGTTGCAGATGGGGATGATGTTATGCAATGTCGGGGGAGGGAATCTCCATCCTATTGTCTGGCATCATATCACACTCAATCAGAGTAGGGAGAGTGAGCTGCATGTGTCCATCTATAGACTCCACCATGAAGTTGACGGCTCTCCTGCCTGAAGTCTCTGTTACCCCAGAACAGCTGCTGGTGTATGGAGCAGAGTTGTCATTGACGTTGAAGAGACTGAAACTCTGTCTTGGCCAGAGACTTGTTGCTCTGTTCATCAAGCAATACATACATTTTGACAGCTTTCCCTCTTTTCCCAGATGGATAAGCTTTGACTAGGCATATTTTTGAACATGATCTTGGATTCACTGCCTCACCACAGATCTCGGGACACTTTGAGGTGACAGATAGAAGAGCATCGTCACCTTGCTCCCCGCCATGCTCTGTCTCTGCTGTAGCGGTGTCTGTATTTGAAGGAGCTGGGCCTGGATGCAGAGCAACAAGATGTCTGTAGCTGTCGCACTCGGAGCACTTGATTGACACCTTTGTATTTAGCTTTGTGCCGAGTTGACCCACAACATCGGAAACAAATGCAATTCTCTTTGAGATATGATTTACGCTCATCTAGAGTTTTCAAAAAAATCTAAACCCACAACACTTTTTAAGAGGATGAGGCTTGTTATGTATTGGGCAGTGATGGTCAGGGCTTTCAACCTTTATCTTACTGGGTTTGGTTTGGTGGTCTGAGGGCTCAGATGACACATCTGTTTTGTATACAGTCACAGGTGTCTTGCTGCTGTACCTAGTAGGGTTCTCACTTTTCGTAGACACCTGGGTAGTTGAGGTGTAGAGGGTGAAACTGGGGTCGTTTCTAGATTTCACCTGGTTCCTGATGAATCTCGAGGAGAACGAGAATGTTGGGAATGCTACCCGATAGTCCTCCTTGTATATGGATCCCTGTGCTATCCATTTTTCTTGTAAATGGAATGGAAGTTTCTCTACTATAGGGTTTACCCCCTGAGATGTGTCCAGATAGGCGAGGCCTGGAACGTACCCTTCTACTTTAGCACACTCCAGTTCGAGAAGAATGCAACCTTGTTCTCTTAGTTTGTGATTGTCTTTGTTAGCCAGTTTTGGAAAATCATACATTTTCTTCAACAGTGCGTTCTTGATCACTTCGGGTGTACCATAGCAATCTTCTAGTCATTGCCCGACCATGTTAAGGCCCTGCTGTTGCGTAGAAAATATGGGCAGATATTGTTCTCTTTGCTTACTCAGACGACTCTGCCCCCCTATAGCCTCTTGGTAATTAGATCTAACTCTTCCCTGGCTGATAAATTCAAGTCTCTGGTCGCATTGAGAAAGGATCCTTTCCATGCCCAATCATTTTCAGGGCGATTATCAAACCTCAGGAGTCCGGAACTCACCATCTCACGGCGTAGGAGGTTCTAGATGAGGTCTGGTGACACCTGTGACTCAGGGAAGCTTTGTGTGTGTGACTGAAAGTGGGCTTGTTTTCCATTTCCACTGTGCTGCTGTTCAGTTCTTTTGACCGGAGTGTCTCTGTTCATGCTACTTTCTAGATTGTGGCATGTAGCTGGGTCAACACTAAGCTCTTGTGTCTACTTCAAATGGAAGTTCAGCAAAGTAGGGCCTAGCATGTTGTTGCACATACTCACATGTACGTTGGACTGGACTTAAGGGCTGTGTCCCTGTGTCTAGTTCTTTGCGATGCTCTCTGCGTTCTGATCTTACAGCTTCTTCAAAGGCTGCAGCTTCAGCCAATGCAGCAGCTTCAGCCAACGCAGCAGCTTCAGCCAATGCAGCAGCTTCAGCCAACGCAGCAGCTTCAGCCAACGCAGCAGCTTCAGCCAACGCAGCAGCTTCAGCCAACGCAGCAGCTTCAGCCAACGCAGCAGCTTCAGCCAATGCAGCAGCTTCAGCCAACGCAGCAGGAGCTGTTCTCTCAACTTGGAGAACATATAAACTTGCCTTGAGGTCAGCTTTTTGATTCAACAAGCTGGCCTCTATTTCCGCCTTTTGTTTCATCACAGAAGCTTCCTTATCAGTATAGGAGACTTGAGCACGCACTGCTTCCACCTTGGCGCGTGCTTTGATGGCTGCAGAACTCGCCGTTAAGGATCTGCTTGACTGTTTTGATGACCTTGAACTTGTAGAGTGAGACTTGGTCTCCAAGGCGTGACTTTTCTTGAATGAATATTTTTTTCACAACATAAACGTTTTCAATATATTCATTCATGAAAAGAAACGCCTTGGGAGTTTTATTGAAGACTTAGTTGTTAGCTATCTGTCCAGTTTTGCATGGGAATGCGATTCAAAGGCAGAATACACATTATAAACCAGGTAATACACATCATTAACAGGCTAAATACATTGCTCTGTTTCTGTTCCTCTGAAAATTATGTTATTTTGCGGTTTTTGGTTCTGCTCCCTGAAATGGTTAAAACCCCTAATATAATATACCATTGCTTGTACTAGCTAGCCATTACATACAGTTGAAGTCGGAAGTTTACATACACCTTCGCCAAATACATTTAAACTCTGTTTTTCCACAATTCCTGACATTTAATCCTAGTAAATATTCCATGTCTTAGGTCAGTTAGGATCACCACTTTATTTTAAGAATGTGAAATGTCAGAATAATAGTAGAGAGAATTATTTATTTCAGATTTGATTGATTTTATCACATTCCCAGTGGGTCAGAAGTTTACATACACTCAATTAGTATTTGGTAGCATTGCCTTTAAATTGTTTAACTTCGGTCAAATGTTTTGGGTAGCCTTCCACAAGCTTCCCACAATAAGTTGGGTGAATTTTGGCCCATTCCTCCTGACAGAGCTGGTGTGACTTAATCAGGCTTGTAGGCCTCCTTGCTCGCACCTGCTTTTTAAGTACACATTTTCTATAGGATTGAGGTCAGGGCTTTCTGATGGCCACTCCAATACCTTGACTTTGTTGTCCTTTCCACAACTTTGGAAGTATGCTTGTGGTCATCGTCCATTTGGACCCATTTGCGACCAAGCTTTAACTTCCTGACTGACGTCTTGAGATGTTGCGTAAATATATCCACATAAACATCCCTCTTCATGATGACATCTGTTTTGTGAAGTGCACCAGTCCCCCCTGCAGCAAAGCACCCCCACAACATGATCCTGCCACCCCCATGCTTCACGGTTGGGATGGTGTTCTTCGGCTTGCAAGCCTCCCCCTTTTTCCTCCAAACATAACGATGGTCATTATAGCAAAACAGTCCTATTTTGGTTTCATCAGACCAGAGGATATTTCTCCAAAAAGTATGATCTTTGTTCCCATGTGCAGTTGCAAACCGTAGTCTGGCTTTTTAATGGTGGTTTTGGAGCAGTGGTTTCTTCCTTGCTGAGCGGCCTTTCAGGTGTAGGACCCGTTTTTCTGTGGATATAGATACTTTTGTACCTGTTTCCTCCAGCATCTCCACAATGTCTTTTGCTGTTGTTCTGGGATTGATTTGCACTTTTCGCACCAAAGTACGTTCATCTCTAGAAGACAGAACGGGTCTCCTTCCTGAGCGGTATGACGGCTGCGTGGTCCCATGGTGTTTATACTTACTATTGTTTGTACAGATGAACGTGGTACCCTCAGGCGTTTGGAAATTGCTCCCAAGGATGAACCAGACTTGTGGAGTTCTACACTTTTTTTCTGAGGTTGTGGCTGATTTCTTTTGATTTTCCCATGATGTCAAGCAAAGAGGCACTGAGTTTGAAGGTAGGCCTTTGAGCATTGAACAATATCTTCCTCTACAGCAATCGTTCCCAAACTTTATATAGTCCCGTACCCCTTCAAACATTCAACCTCCGGCTATACCCCCTTTAGCATCAGGGTCAGCACACTCTCAAATGTTGTTTTTTGCCATCATTGTAAGCCTGCCACACACACACTATACATTTATTAAACATAAGAATGAGTGTGAGTCTTTGTCACAATCCGGCTCGTGGGAAGTGACAAAGAGATCTTATAGGTACAGGACACAAATAATAATATAACAATAATCAATAATTTTGCTCTTTATTTAACCAACTTGTTCTCAACCTGCCTACCTGGTTAAATAAAGGTGGAAAAAAAAACATCTTACAATATAAAATCTTATTTGTTCGTTGAAAATGGTGAATAACTCACCACAGGTTAATGAGAAGGGTGTGCTTGAAAGGATGCACATAACTCTGCAATGTTGGGTTGTATTGGAGAGTCTCAGTCTTAAATCATTTTCATGCTAGTGATGGCCGAGAATCCACTCTCACATAGATAGTGGTTGCGCGATTTGCTAAGGCAGGATACTCTGAGCGCAGCCCAATCCAGAAATCTGTCTGTGGCTTCTGATTAAATTGAATTTTCACAGAACCGCTTGTTACAATTTCGATGAGGCTCTCTTGTTCAGATATCGGTAAGTGGACTGGAGGCAGGGCATGAAAGGGATAACGAATCCGGTTGTTTGTGTCATCCATTTCAGGAAAGTAGATGCGTAATTGCGCACCCAACTCACTTAGGAGCGAAAGTGAAAAACATCACCCAGATAGGAGAAGCAGTCAGACAAGTGAAAAATATCACACAGATAGGAGAAGCAGTCAGACAAGTGAAAAACATCACCCAGATAGGAGAAGCAGTCAGACAAGTGAAAAAAACATCACCCAGATAGGAGAAGCAGTCAGACAAGTGAAAAATATCACCCAGATAGGAGAAGCAGTCAGACAAGTGAAAAACATCACCCAGATAGGAGAAGCATCACCCAGATAGGAGAAGCAGTCAGACAAGTGAAAAACATCACCCAGATAGAAGCAGAGACAAGCATCACCCAGATCAGACAAGTGAAAAACATCACCCAGATAGGAGAAGCAGTCAGACAAGTGAAAAATATCACCCAGATAGGAGAAGCAGTCAGACAAGTGAAAAACATCACCCAGATAGGAGAAGCAGTCAGACAAGTGAAAAACATCACCCAGATAGGAGAAGCAGTCAGACAAGTGAAAAACATCACCCAGATAGGAGAAGCAGATCAGAGACAAGTGAAAAACATCACCCAGATAGGAGAAGCAGTCAGACAAGTGAAAAACATCACCCAGATAGGAGAAGCAGTCAGACAAGTGAAAAACATCACCCAGATAGAAGAGACAGCAGTCAGACAAGTGAAAAACATCACCCAGATAGGAGAAGCAGTCAGACAAGTGAAAAACATCACCCAGATAGGAGAAGCAGTCAGACAAGTGAAAAACATCACCCAGATAGGAGAAGCAGTCAGACAAGTGAAAAACATCACCCAGATAGGAGAAGCAGTCAGACAAGTGAAAAACATCACCCAGATAGGAGAAGCAGTCAGACAAGTGAAAAACATCACCCAGATAGGAGAAGCAGTCAGACAAGTGAAAAACATCACCCAGATAGGAGAAGCAGTCAGACAAGTGAAAAACATCACCCAGATAAGAGAAGCAGTCAGACAAGTGAAAAACATCACCCAGATAGGAGAAGCAGTCAGACAAGTGAAAAACATCACCCAGATAGGAGAAGCAGTCAGACAAGTGAAAAACATCACCCAGATAGGAGAAGCAGTCAGACAAGTGAAAAACATCACCCAGATAGGAGAAGCAGTCAGACAAGTGAAAAACATCACCCAGATAGGAGAAGCAGTCAGACAAGTGAAAAACATCACCCAGATAGGAGAAGCAGTCAGACAAGTGAAAAACATCACCCAGATAGGAGAAGCAGTCAGACAAGTGAAAAACATGGTCAGTAAAGAAAAAGCTTGTCTCTCAATTTTAAAAAACGTGTCAATACTTTGGTAACCAGCGCACCTCTGTATGTTGTAAAAGCGTTACATGGTCGCTGCCCATATCATTGCATAACGCAGAAAATGCACGTGAGTTCAGGGGCCTTGCTATAACAAAGTTAACCATTTTCACTGTAGTGTCCAAAACGTCTTTCAAGCTGTCAGACATTCCCTTTGGCAGCAAGAGCCTCTCGGTGGATGCTGCAGTGTCCCCAAGTGTCGTCGGGAGCAACTGCATACACACGCGTTACCACTCGACTATGTCTCCCTGTCATGGCTTACAGATACCAACACGAGCAACCTGCTCTACAGGATCGGTGTCCCCCCCCCCGTGGGACGGTTGAGCTAACGTACGCTAATGTGATTAGCATGATGCTGAACATTTCCCAGGACATAGACATATCTGACATGGGCAGCACTGTCCAATTTACAGTAGCTATTACAGTGAAATAATACCATGCTATAGTTTGAGTAGAGTGTATAGTTATGAACTTGAAAATGTATTAATAAACCAATTAAGCACATTTGGGCCGACTTGATACAACAGTTTGAACAGAAATGCAATGGTTCATTGGGTCAGTCTAAAACTGTGCACATACACTACTGCCAACTAGTGGCCAAAATCTAAATTGCGGCCTTTCTCTTGGATTTCAAAGATGATGCTACAAAAACATGAAATGATAATAATAAATACGTTTTTTTCTTTGTATTATCTTTCACCAGATCTAATGTGTTATATTTTCCTACATTAATTTAACATTTCCACAAACTTCAAAGTGTTTCCATTCAAATGGTTTCCCGAATATTCATATCCTTGCTTCAGGTCCTAAGCTACAGGCAGTTAGATTTGGGTATGTCATTTGAGCTGAAAATTGAAAAAAAGGCCATACGTTTGGCTACATACGGACTGTTAGTGGAATTCCCACGAGAGAGTAACGGTTAATGTGATTGGATGTTAATTATTTGTTAATTATGTTTGCTTTTTTGCTGAACACTAGATGGTTCAATTTTATTTTTGGCAGTGAAACGAGGCTACTCAGGCGAGAAAATAAACTCTACCAAATGTATGTGTGTGTAGCCCTGTCGGAAAACATAAATGGACTGTTTGAAAATGTGAAGATTTAAAATAATAATAATAATAATAAAGATTTAAAAAATATAAAATGTGAATCATGTTTTTATTTGGCGTACCCCCAACGACATTGTGCGTACCCCTTGTAGGAATACCTGATCTAGTGGAATGGACTGTCACTTGTCCTGACTCTTCAACAGGCTTGGCTAGGATGAGTCCCCTGCTCCCCCAGAGACGCTTGTGTTCCAACAGCTGCAGCTGAAAGGAGGTTGTGGGATTCCTGTTTTATTTATGTTCTCTGTTATGGACCTGACTGTGTCTTCCTACAATCTATATCATATATGGTCATATCCTCTGGTGTACGGCTCAAATGGAAGCAGATCTGCTGATGAAGCAATAAAGCAATGCCAAATTAACTGAGATATATTGCTGTGGAAACAGGGATTATTTCTGACTCAACCATTTCTGAACATGTCCATGGGCTTGTACATTATCTGTGGCGCTTGTACATTATCGGTGGCTTTGGTAACTCTGCTATGGACTGTATTGGGATCAAATTGGTGTTTCAAGAACAGTTCAGAAGATGTGGTTTGATACCATCTCTTTGACGGAGGGTCATAGAGCAGGCTGCATGTATTTCTGACAGCCAGTTGTGGATCATGGCCAGTTGGAGGTCACTGACAGCCAGTTGTGGATCGTGGCCAGTTGGAGGTCACTGACAGCCAGTTGTGGATCGTGGCCAGTTGGAGGTCACTGTCAGCCAGTTGTGGATCATGGCCAGTTGGAGGTCACTGACAGCCAGTTGTGGATCATGGCCAGTTGGAGGTCACTGACAGCCAGTTGTGGATCATGGCCAGTTGGAGGTCACTGACAGCCAGTTGTGGATCATGGCCAGTTGTGGATCATGGCCAGTTGGAGGTCACTGACAGCCAGTTGTGGATCATGGCCAGTTGGAGGTCACTGACAGCCAGTTGTGGATCATGGCCAGTTGGAGGTCACTGACAGCCAGTTGTGGATCATGGCCAGTTGGAGGTCACTGACAGCCAGTTGTGGATCATGGCCAGTTGGAGGTCACTGACAGCCAGTTGTGGATCATGGCCAGTTGGAGGTCACTGACAGCCAGTTGTGGATCATGGCCAGTTGTGGATCATGGCCAGTTGGAGGTCACTGACAGCCAGTTGTGGATCATGGCCAGTTGGAGGTCACTGACAGCCAGTTGTGGATCATGGCCAGTTGGAGGTCACTGACAGCCAGTTGTGGATAATGACATCATAGTTGGAGGTCACTGACAGCGAGTAATCATTTGGACAAAGAGTTTATCCATGTAAATGCATTAGATTAATATTACATTTATCCCTCCATTGACTTCACACTGCATGCTGAAGGGTGAAGACCTCATACATTTACTGTGGACCACAGAGAGATCTGATACAGGCCAGCACAGTATTTTGACCTTTTTAGTCGACCAGAAGGTCCTCACATTGCTGACACCCTAATAGATCTACAGCGAAATATGTGACCTGGAAAACAAAACCTTAATTAGTCATTCTTGGTTGTCATGTGAATCCATGTCACAGCATGACCCCGCCTCTCATATTACTGGCTGTGACATTTGAATGGAATCATGTAAAGAAAATGCTGACGTGAGCCAAAGCGCTGGAGTGTCTCAGGCAAACTCCTGTCTGTGGTTAAAAAACTACTTCGTGAGCACAGACTGAGTTGTTTAAAGCACCTTTAAAATGTATTGGATCAAGAGATGCTATTGTCCCAAGGCAATGCCAAAATACATCAAATATGTACAATTACCTTTATAATGATAGTTTGCTCAACTGCTTAATAATGTCTGGCAGTTAATAACAGTATATCAGGGGCCTTCAACACCTGTTCTGGACAGCCCATCCTCATGGTGGGCAGACTCTTATTCCACCCAGCAATAACACAGCAGGTTCATCTAAATCAAATGATCATAATCTAAAATATTGCCCTTAATTATTTGAAATCAGATTCAGTATGTTAGGATGGGTTTAGACAGGCAGACCAAGTCTGAACTTTTTTTCAATCATTGGTATTTTCACCAATCAGATCAGCTCTTAAAAGGGGTGGTGAAAATACCAGTGAGGGAGTTCTATTAATGTCCAGTGCCCCGGGTCAAAGGGGTTAGTGTCTATTGCATTAATTTTGGAACCAGGCTGCCTCCCGGGTGTGAGCCAGGTTCCCCATTTTGTCCGAAGGCGAAGTCGTCTCAAAACAAAAGTGAATTAAATAAGAACGTGGAGTGATGAGTACGATTCCATGATTTCACATACAAAAGTGATTACTTTTGATAAAAAGTCTATCTGCCTTCCCAATGAAAACTAGTTTGAAAATTCAAACATATCTTATGGAAAAGAGATGTTGTATGTTTCTGATCTATGAATCACATTGCCTTGTTGACAGCGTGACCGTGCGGCACATATTACTGTTAGACATGGGGCAGAGATACTTTTTTTGCTATTTTAAGCTCATTTCCTTAAATTCTACCCATTTTGCCTTAGGGTAGAGAGATTTTTTTTACCTTTATTTAACTCTGTAAGTCAGTTACAAACAAATTCTTATTTTCAATGACAGCCTAGGAACAGTGGGTTAACTGCCTTGTTCAGGGGCAGAACAACAGATTTTTTACCTTGTCAGCTCAGGGATTCGATCCAGCAACCTTTCGGTTACTGGCCCAACGCTCTAACCACTAGGCTACCTGCCGACCTTATGTTGGCAAAAATATAAATAGTATATAAAGTACAGATACCCCAAAAAACTACTTAAGTAGTACTTTAATGTATTTTTACTTAAGTACTTTACACACTGCTAATTTGATATACATCTCTTTTCGTAAAGACATTGGGCATCTTCTCCATCCTTGAAGAGGAGTGCATGTTCCCCAAGTCTTCAGACACTACCTTCAAGGACAAGCTGTACGCCCAGCATCTTGGCAAAACAAAGGTGTTTGAGAAGCCCAAGCCTGCCAAAGGCAAGGCAGAGGCCCACTTCTCCCTGGTGCACTACGCCAGTATTGTGGACTACAAGATCACTGGTCCAACGCTCTATCCACTAGGATACCAGTTCTACACATTTTGCAATGGGGCAGAGTTTTTTGTTTGTTGCTCTTTTAAGCACATTTTTTGCAAATCTAAACATTTTGCCATGACTTATGCCATGTTAATGATATCTGAGTGAGATTGTTTAACAAAATCGATAGGGGCCCCCCTGGAGTTTAGGGGTCCTCGGCACGTGCCCTACATGCCGGGTCGGTATTTGGCCATGATTACTACAAGTATAGATAGCTGGCTAGAATAACTTACCAATCTAAAATCTGTTAGCTGACATGCATAGTTGAGTGATTGTCAGTGACTGACATAACAAGAGAAAAACTGCTGACGCATAACCACATGTATAACTTGCACCTTATTACACTATTGTAACTCTTAACAGTAAGTTGAGACCCTGACTGAATCTCCCTAGCAACCCCTGGGGCCCCCTTAGCAACCACACTGGTCACTTATGCTTGGAGCCGGCCCTGCAGGTGTACATATTACATTGTTGCACATTAAAATAACTTAATGTCATAAACATTTAGTCTGCATGGTGCTAATGTTCTCTCCACCCACAAACACGTCAAGTAAATATCTTGTCTAATAACAGTGGTATCGGTGCCAGAATTAGGCTGTGTTGGCAGATATATCAAACAATAAACCTTGGCTGTCGTGAAGATGAGATCACAGTCCAAGAAATGAAAAGTCCTTGTTGGGGTCCCTCCAGATGGTCACCCTGCTCAACTAGTGTATCCAGCAGCTGCCCCTATGGGGCTTCTTGTACTGATGTGCTGGGTGGACACTGAACCTGAACAAACAGGGTGTATTCAGTGAGGTGAAATGTTCTGAACATTGCTGATAGAAATGTATTGTATAGAGCTGACACGATTCCCTGTTCTACCTGACAGACAGTTCTATCTGTTCTTCACAATACATTTCTATCTGAATGTTCTGTAAGGTTTTGAACATTAATTTAGGTGCACCATATTAGACACAAGTAATTTAAAGGACTAATTGAATGTGAAGGTTTGAAAGCAGAAGAGATGTGATCAACACTGAAGAATGTGTGAGATAACTGACTTCAAAAAAGAACTTGCTTTAATTACTTAAAAATATTTTCTCTCTACAAATTGCTAGAGCTGTCTTTTATAAAAGTTATAAAACCTGTAATATTAATGATTGACTGAGATGTAATGTAAATGTAAAGTAATCTGTTACTTTATTGTAACTATTACCTATTCATTTTATAACAGTTTTACTGAAGCCAGTTCAGCTGCTAAGCGGTTAACCTCAGAGAGTAATAAATGTTTGAGGCAGCTATATCGCTGTCAGCAATATGAGTGGATAAGATGATTGAAATACTGGTATGGTGTTATGTAAGTCATAAGAGGTTTTTACAAACTGAAATGTGAGACAAATAGAACAAGCCTCCAGTATCTTCAATATATCAAACTGTAGATAAAAACGACACATTCAATTTATACGTTTTATAAACTGAAATTGAAATGTTTCCATTCTACCTGTTAAATATGAATTTAATGTGGTTCCACGGGGGTGATACATCAAAGTGAGCAAAGCACGAGGTAACGACCATCTACGTCACAATGAGGTGAGGAGACACTTCAGATGTGTTTACAAGCTAAACAATATAAATAACAGGTAAACATATATATATAAAGTTGTTGATGAGGATTAATGTCACTAAAATGGAACTAAATCAGGTCAGATTAGATTTAATGAAAACTATTTTAGTTGAAGTGGGGCAACATGGACTCAGTCCATTACAGTATATGAGGTTCAGTAGAAGTAACGTGGACTCAGTCCATTACAGTATATGAGGTTCAGTAGAAGTAACATGGACTCAGTCCATTACAGTATATGAGGTTCAGTAGAAGTAACATGGACTCAGTCCATTACAGTATATGAGATTCAGTAGAAGTAACATGGACTCAGTCCATTACAGTATATGAGGTTCAGTAGAATTAACATGGACTCAGTCCATTACAGTATATGAGATTCAGTAGAAGTAACGTGGACTCAGTCCATTACAGTATATGAGGTTCAGTAGAAGTAACGTGGACTCAGTCCATTACAGTATATGAGATTCAGTAGAAGTAACATGGACTCAGTCCATTACAGTATATGAGGTTCAGTAGAAGTAACATGGACTCAGTCCATTACAGTATATGAGATTCAGTAGAAGTAACGTGGACTCAGTCCATTACAGTATATGAGGTTCAGTAGAAGTAACGTGGACTCAGTCCATTACAGTATATGAGATTCAGTAGAAGTAACATGGACTCAGTCCATTACAGTATATGAGGTTCAGTAGAAGTAACATGGACTCAGTCCATTACACTATATGAGGTTCAGTAGAAGTAACATGGACTCAGTCCATTACAGTATATGAGGTTCAGTAGAAGTAACATGGACTCAGTCCATTACAGTATATGAGGTTCAGTAGAAGTAACGTGGACTCAGTCCATTACAGTATATGAGGTTCAGTAGAAGTAACGTGGACTCAGTCCATTACAGTATATGAGGTTCAGTAGAAGTAACAGGACTCAGTCCATTACAGTATATGAGGTTCAGTAGAAGTAACATGACTCAGTCCATTACAGTTATGAGGTTCAGTAGAAGTAACGTGGACTCAGTCCATTACAGTATATGAGGTTCCATGGACTCAGTCCATTACAGTATATGAGGTTCAGTAGAAGTAACGTGGACTCAGTCCATTACAGTATATGAGGTTCAGTAGAAGTAACATGGACTCAGTCCATTACAGTATATGAGGTTCAGTAGAAGTAACATGGACTCAGTCCATTACAGTATATGAGGTTCAGTAGAAGTAACATGGACTCAGTCCATTACAGTATATGAGGTTCATAGAAGTAACATGGACTCAGTCCATTCAGTAGAGGTTCAGTAGAAGTAACAACTCAGTCCATTACAGGAGGTTCTAGAAGTAACAGTCAGTCCATTACAGTATATGAGGTTCAGTAGAAGTAACATGGACTCAGTCCATTACAGTATATGAGGTTCAGTAGAAGTAACATGGACTCAGTCCATTACAGTATATGAGGTTCAGTAGAAGTAACGTGGACTCAGTCCATTACAGTATATGAGGTTCAGTAGAAGTAACATGGACTCAGTCCATTACAGTATATGAGGTTCAGTAGAAGTAACATGGACTCAGTCCATTACAGTATATGAGGTTCAGTAGAAGTAACATGGACTCAGTCCATTACAGTATATGAGGTTCAGTAGAAGTAACATGGACTCAGTCCATTACAGTATATGAGGTTCAGTAGAAGTAACATGGACTCAGTCCATTACAGTATATGAGGTTCAGTAGAAGTAACGTGGACTCAGTCCATTACAGTATATGAGGTTCAGTAGAAGTAACATGGACTCAGTCCATTACAGTATATGAGGTTCAGTAGAAGTAACATGGACTCAGTCCATTACAGTATATGAGGTTCAGTAGAAGTAACATGGACTCAGTCCATTACAGTATATGAGGTTCAGTAGAAGTAACATGGACTCAGTCCATTACAGTATATGAGGTTCAGTAGAAGTAACGTGGACTCAGTCCATTACAGTATATGAGGTTCAGTAGAAGTAACGTGGACTCAGTCCATTACAGTATATGAGGTTCAGTAGAAGTAACGTGGACTCAGTCCATTACAGTATATGAGGTTCAGTAGAAGTAACATGGACTCAGTCCATTACAGTATATGAGGTTCAGTATGGACTCAGGTTCAGTAGAAGTAACGTGGACTCAGTCCATTACAGTATATGAGGTTCAGTAGAAGTAACATGGACTCAGTCCATTACAGTATATGAGGTTCAGTAGAAGTAACATGGACTCAGTCCATTACATTATGAGGTTCAGTAGAAGTAACATGGACTCAGTCCATTACAGTATATGAGGTTCAGTAGAAGTAACATGGACTCAGTCCATTACAGTATATGAGGTTCAGTAGAAGTAACATGGACTCAGTCCATTACAGTATATGAGGTTCAGTAGAAGTAACATGGACTCAGTCCATTACAGTATATGAGGTTCAGTAGAAGTAACACTCAGTCCATTACAGTATATGAGGTTCAGTAGAAGTAACATGGACTCAGTCCATTACAGTATATGAGGTTCAGTAGAAGTAACGTGGACTCAGTCCATTACAGTATATGAGGTTCAGTAGAAGTAACGTGGACTCAGTCCATTACAGTATATGAGGTTCAGTAGAAGTAACGTGGACTCAGTCCATTACAGTATATGAGGTTCAGTAGAAGTAACATGGACTCAGTCCATTACAGTATATGAGGTTCAGTAGAAGTAACATGGACTCAGTCCATTACAGTATATGAGGTTCAGTAGAAGTAATGTGACTCAGTCCATTACAGTATATGAGGTTCAGTAGAAGTAACATGGACTCAGTCCATTACAGTATATGAGGTTCAGTAGAAGTAACGTGGACTCAGTCCATTACAGTATATGAGGTTCAGTAGAAGTAACATGGACTCAGTCCATTACAGTATATGAGGTTCAGTAGAAGTAACATGGACTCAGTCCATTACAGTATATGAGGTTCAGTAGAAGTAACGTGGACTCAATCCATTACAGTATATGAGGTTCAGTAGAAGTAACATGGACTCAGTCCATTACAGTATATGAGGTTCATGGACTAGTCCATTACAGTAATGAGGTTCAGTGGACTCAGTCCATTACAGTATATGAGGTTCAGTAGAAGTAACATGGACTCAGTCCATTACAGTATATGAGGTTCAGTAGAAGTAACATGGACTCAGTCCATTACAGTATATGAGGTTCAGTAGAAGTAACATGGACTCAGTCCATTACAGTATATGAGGTTCAGTAGAAGTAACATGGACTCAGTCCATTACAGTATATGAGGTTCAGTAGAAGCAACGTGGACTCAGTCCATTACAGTATATGAGGTTCAGTAGAAGTAACGTGGACTCAGTCCATTACAGTATATGAGGTTCAGTAGAAGTAACATGGACTCAGTCCATTACAGTATATGAGGTTCAGTAGAAGTAACATTGGAATCTCTTTGATAAATCAAACTTTTGATATTGTTATAACAATTAGTAATGAAATCTTGCTTAAGTAAATTCAGTGAAATTCAACTCAGAGACAAATATGACATTAAAAAGTCATGTCATGGGAGTGTGGTGCTCCTGGAAGTGGGAGGGGCTAGTGAGACACAGACACACAGAGGTCTCTCAGTCAATACATGTCCTTTCCCAGAGTGGTCCATAATTAACTTTTGCTTGGTTGGCACTTCCAACCAGATATAAGGAGGCTGAGGCCCCAGCATCCATAAGTCAGATACCTTCTTCCTCTGTGGTAAGACCTCTCCACCTCCTTAGATTTGTATATTTGTCTCATCTTTGTACTCAGCATCTGAGGCAGTAGCTAACTGCACTGTTTGAATTGACTTCTGCATGTCTCTTGTAAGATTTGACAATATGCAATCAAATGTAACAATTTTTTGTTACTCATAAATGCTTTACTTTAAATCTCTAATTTTTATTTGTTTGTAAATTGAAGGGTCTTGAATGTAACTGGGTTTTCAGCGGTATTCATTTTAATCAAATAACAAAATAGTGGTAAAGTGTGTTGTCACTAGGACAATGAAAGTTACCAGTGGCACCTCAGATCCTCAGTCTTTTATTTCACCTTCATTTAACCAGGTAGACTGGTTGAGAACACGTTCTCATTTGCAACTGCGGCCTGGTCTAAGTCACCGCAACTCAGTGCTAGAGGTGTCACTGCAGGCCTTGGTTCGATTCCGGGCTGTATCACAAACGGCTGTGATCGGGAGTCCCATAGGGCAGTGCACAGTTGGCACAGCCCGGGTTAGGGGAGGGATTGGCGGGGTTAGGCTGTTATTGCAAAATAAGTATTTGTTCTTAACTGCCTTGCCTAGTTAAATGAAGGTATAAATGATGAATTGGACATGGCTGTAATGATTGAGATAAATGCTTTCTATGCCTTCAGGGACTAAATGATGAGGCTTTGGACCACAGGAGGATGGTGGTACCTTAATTGGGGAGGATGGGCTTGTGGTAGTGACTGGAGAGGAAAAGGTGGAATGGTATCAAACACATCAAACATATGGCTTCCAGGTGTCTGATGCCATTCCATTTGCTACGCTCCAGTCATTACTATGAGCCGTCCTCCCCTCAGCAGCCTCCACTGCTTTAGACTTGTGCTTTTTCACAACAACTTATGTTTCACAGGGTCCTCCAAGAAGTACACATTCATCTGTAGGAGGGGAAAAAGAAGGTGAGACACGGTTTGACTATTCAAATAAAAAGTGATGAGAATATTCTGAGAGAGATACCACTCACCTAACTCTGTTGACTGGGGAGGAAGCACCACAGAGTCAATCATGTTTCTTGTTTAATCTCTTTCCTAGTTATCCATCACCATGAGTACGGACGCTGAGATGAAAATCTACGGCAAGGCTGCCATATACCTCCGTAAATCTGAGAAGGAGAGGATGGAGGCACAAGCCGCACCCTTTGATTCAAAGAATGCCTGCTATGTGACAGACAAGGTGGAGCTGTACCTTAAGGGTTTAGTCACCGCCAGGGCCGACGGGAAGTGTACTGTAACAGTCACCAAACCTGACGGCAGTAAGGAGGTAAGTCTGATCTGAAAAGTATTCAAGTTCAAGTTTGTGCAATTTCTCAATTTCTTGAAAACTCATCGAATTGATCAAAAACATTTCAATATAAAATATTTAACAAAATAAATATTATGAAGCATTTCTTGTTTTTTTTGTAAGCAGAATATAACCTTCAAACACATCATCTTTAACACAGCTACTTAACAATGGCATAGATTGTTTGTACTTAACAATGGTATAGATTGTTTGTAATAGTCAAGAAACACCAGTTATGTGTCAGTGGGTGATAACAAAGTAGTTGGATTAAATGTTGATGTGCATTTTTTAAAAGATTCAACATGTATTTAATGAGCAAAAAGCATTTCAGTCATGTCTACTTTGATCTGTGTATAATCTAGTTTTCTGACTGTTTCAGGAAGGAAAAGTGTTCAAAGAGGCAGACATCTATGAGATGAACCCCCCTAAGTACGACAAGATTGAGGACATGGCCATGATGACCTACCTGAATGAAGCCTCTGTGTTGTATAACCTCAAAGAGCGTTATGCAGCATGGATGATCTATGTAAGAAACCTGCACATACAAACACACACATACATGAACATAATAAATATACACATACAGTACTACACATAAATGAATGGTAGAAACCAAAACATATCAATACAGTAAACCCACATCAGTTTACCAAAGTACACCCACATCCTCACATAAATCCAGGTAAAAGTACATCTGACTCTGTTAATCTCCTAAATTAATTATGCTTTCATCCAGACCTACTCTGGGCTCTTCTGTGCCACGGTGAACCCCTACAAGTGGCTCCCTGTGTACGACTCAGATGTTGTCAACGCCTACAGAGGGAAGAAGAGGATGGAGGCTCCACCCCATATCTTCTCCGTGTCTGACAACGCCTTTCAGTTCATGCTGATTGGTACGAAATCTCATGTATGGATGGATGGATGGATGGATGGATGGATGGATGGATGGTTGGATGGATGGACGATTGGATGGATGGTTGGTTGGATGGATGGATGGATGGATGGATGGATGGATGGATGGATGGATGGATGGATGGATGGATGGATGGATGGATGGAAGATGGATGGATGGATGGATGGAAGGATGGATGGATATGGATGGATGGATGGATCACAGTGGAAGAATGGATTGTTGGATGGATGGATGATTGGATGGATGGTTGGATGGATGGACGGATGAAAGGATGGTCGGTTGGATGAATGGATGATTGGATGGATGGACAAATGGATGCTCATGGATGGATGTCCATTAAGTGCTCATGGATAGATGAACGGATGCATCAATGGAAATTAAAATATGCTTCAGAGAGGTATCCACTATTTTCTAGTCTAGGTAATAACAGTTTGCTGGGAATATCTGATTTCACTAACCTTGAATGGAAAATGTTCCAAATTGAAAGTCGTGATGATGCTTTGAATTAAATAATGTCCCCTGAATGTTGCTTGAGTATGATAAGCAATGTGTTTTTTTGTTCCAGATAAGGAGAACCAGTCCATCCTGATTACGTAAGTTGTTTACTAAAATGTCACTTGAGAAAGTGTTTCTATTGTAATAAGTTGGGTCACTTGGTGTGATGAAATACATGACATTATGAATGGATTAGAGCATCAGGCTCTGTGTAATAACGAGTCGATGAGAAGGATTATTTGTTAAAGACTTATGTCAGAACACAGGTTAATAGTGTATTTTTCTACGCTATTTCTTAGTAAAAGACAATCTGACACTCAAACATGTAACTAAAACCCCTCTTTCTCTGTCATATAAACCAGTGGAGAATCCGGTGCAGGAAAGACTGTCAACACCAAGCGTGTCATCCAGTACTTTGCCACCATTGCAGTGTCTGGTGGCAAGAAGAAGAAGCAGACCCCAGCAAAATGCAGGTAGGTTGTTCTTATGTTTGACTTTTTTTCATTTGGTTTGGTTTTTTCCAGCTGAATCATGTTTCAAGGAAATTGTTCAATCAAAAAAACTTGCTATTATCAGTTTCTGAGCAAGTTGTGTTTGTCTCAATCAGGGGTCTCTTGAGGATCAGATCATTGCAGCTAACCCTCTGCTGGAGGCTTACGGTAATGCCAAGACAGTGAGGAACGACAACTCGTCTCGCTTTGTAAGTAGTATGAAGGGCATACTGTGGAATTGACCTTATATTGGAAAAATGTATTTCAGTAGTTCCCTATTGTCATTTCAATAGATGTGCAACAAACGGTAATGTTTAAAGGGGTCTATCAAAGTAAAATGTTTATTTATTTGTTGGCCTATACTACTACTATGCTCTACTACAGGGTAAATTCATCAGGATTCACTTCCAAGGTGGTAAACTGGCTAAAGCTGACATTGAGACCTGTGAGTTGGTTTTGATTATTTTTCAATGCCTTCCTAAATCCACACAGATATTTTTTGTGAAGTTCATATAGACAAATATAATCTAATATTATATTATATTATAATATAATCTCTCTCTTTCTCTCTCAGACCTGCTGGAGAAGTCCAGAGTGTCCTTCCAGCTGCCCGATGAGAGAGGCTACCACATCTTCTTCCAGATGATGACAGGCCACAAACCTGACATAGTTGGTACGACAAAGTAGAGGTTCATGGGAAATTATTCCCACCCCCATCTGTGGAACTTCAAAAAAAATATTCATAGTCAAAATTAATAATACTATTACAATGATTACATCCAAGTTAACAAAGCATCTAGACATGAGTCAGGTCTCTGGGAAATATCTATAAAGTAATACACTGTGATGCACTAGTCCACAAGTCTCAGTCTTTATGCTATTCATTATATACTACATGTATCATTGAGTCCATCTATTGAGTAAAAGAGGGAGAGATAATGTAAAGTAGGAGAGCAGAATTCTAAGAGATTTACCTGTCAAGCTGTTCTCCTTTGTCCACAGAAATGTCGCTCATCACCACCAACCCCTACGACTTCCCCATGTGCAGTCAGGGACAGATTACTGTGGCCAGCATCAACGACAATGAAGAGCTGGATGCCACAGATGTGAGTCAAACAAAGGGTTAACCAAACTCTAGATATGGAATGGATAGGACCACCATACACACTGAATGTACTGTGAAAGTCCAACTTGCAGCTAGGAATTTTCATGTATGTTTTAGTTTGTTTCTAAATGCCTTGTGTTAGTTAAGCATGAACGTAAAGGAACTTCTCATACCTTCACACTTTGCCTTGAGGCACATACATTTAAGACATCCACAAGAGAGCGCCACTAAGTGTCCTGTGGAACTGTGAAAACTACTTTTGTGCTGCCATCTACTAATGTGTTTTCCAAGCGTAATCATGTGGAACAGAGAAGCCAGTCAAATCTATCCATCCCATTTGTTCTGCAGTGAGCAGCACAGAACTGTAGTGTAACTGAGCAAACTACCGTTCAGTTCATCTCTGTTGTACTTCCTCTTTAATGCCAGGATGCCATTACAATCCTGGGATTCACTAATGAAGAGAAGCTTGGCATCTACAAGCTGACAGGAGCTGTATTGCACCATGGAAACTTGAAATTCAAGCAGAAGCAGCGTGAGGAGCAGGCCGAGCCAGACGGCACAGAGGGTGAGTCCCACTCATAGATATACAATATGTAGAGCATTAGTCCCATTCCCAGTCCCCAACATAGAAATAGAACACCTAAGACAGACAGTGCCACATGAAAATCAGGCAGGAGATCATTTTTGGAGAACAAAAAATGACTACAAAACCTTCAAAGATATGATTTGGCCAAACTATTTTGTCAGTGTGAAATCAGAAACAAGTGATCTTGTGTCCCTGAGTCTGTTGTTATTGGTTCTCTCTCCAGTGGCTGATAAAATCGGCTACCTGCTGGGCCTGAACTCAGCTGAGATGTTGAAGGCTCTGTGCTACCCCAGAGTGAAGGTCGGCAACGAGTATGTGACCAAGGGACAGACTGTGCCTCAGGTAAGTCAGCCAAACACAGCATCTACCATTTTCTGAGCACCATAATTATTTTGGGGATGAGTGCATTGCTTTTTTTGAATAGTGATGTTTTTCCCAAGCTCGTATAACCTGATCACTCACTACACATGGTCAATATCTCATGTATTAATTTGAGGTATTATCATTGCAGGTTAATAACTCAGTCAGTGCTCTGGCCAAGTCCATCTATGAGAGGATGTTCTTGTGGATGGTCATCCGGATCAATGAGATGTTGGACACCAAGAATCCAAGGCAGTTCTATATCGGTGTTCTTGACATTGCCGGGTTTGAGATCTTTGATGTGAGTATGAGACCAGAACAAGACAATTAGATGTGATTGAGATGGATTACAGTCTTGTATGATGAAATGATCCCTTTTAAAACTCCATCAACAGTACAACAGCATGGAGCAGCTGTGCATCAACTTCACCAATGAGAAACTGCAACAGTTTTTCAACCACACCATGTTCGTCCTGGAGCAAGAGGAGTACAAGAAGGAGGGAATCGTCTGGGCCTTCATTGACTTCGGCATGGACTTGGCTGCCTGCATTGAGCTTATTGAGAAGGTAAGATGTCTGTGAGGATTATAATGGACCTCAACAGCAAAGCTCAAATGGAACGCTGTGTGAGATATTATCAGTATCTGACTGTTGAGATCTCAATAGGTTTCCTATTATGTGCCTCTAAAGGAATATAATCCTATAACAGCATGTTTACTAAAGGAATGAATGTGACCCTAAATGGAAATATCACTAATTTGATATACATCTCCTTTCGTAAAGCCATTGGGCATCTTCTCCATCCTTGAAGAGGAGTGCATGTTCCCCAAGTCTTCAGACACTACCTTCAAAGACAAGCTGTACTCCCAGCATCTTGGCAAAACAAAGTCGTTTGAGAAGCCCAAGCCTGCCAAAGGCAAGCAAGAGGCCCACTTCTCCCTGGTGCACTACGCCGGAACTGTGGACTACAACATCACTGGCTGGCTGGAGAAGAACAAGGACCCCCTGAACGACTCAGTTTGTCAGTTGTACGGGAAGTCAGGAGTCAAAATTCTGGCTGCCCTGTATCCCCCTCCCCCTCCTGAGGGTAAGACTAGCATCACGTCACAATATTTAACTAAATACTAGTTACAACTCAGACCCAAATGTTCTTTAAAGTCTTTGAATGTATCACAATTTCTCAGGGTTTATCACTGGGTTGATTTACTAATACACTTGGTTAATTTAATCATACAATAGATGTTATTCTACACAATCTCATTGGCAGCATTTGCCTCTAGATAAGTGTGAAGTTAACCAGAGATTCTCTGGTTTATAATTAGTGTGCTTGCTGAAGACAAGACCACTCTAGATTTCTTACATACTCTTATTATTTTTCTATTATTCCACCCGCTCTAGGAAATGTACTTTTCTAGTTATCTTTAACTTTTCCCCATTTTAACAGATAAAGCCAAGAAAGGAGGCAAGAAGAAGGGTGGTTCCATGCAGACTGTGTCCTCCCAGTTCAGGGTGAGCTTTTGAAATTTGCATATTTAGTCCTTCAAAAGATGCATTGATTATCATAAATGATGTCTGAGAAAATGGTTTGTAACCCTCTTACAGGAGAATTTACAAAAGCTGATGACCAACTTGAGGAGCACTCATCCTCACTTTGTGCGCTGCCTGATCCCCAACGAGTCAAAGACTCCAGGTACAAGAAATATTGAGTTAAATATGGCATCTTATCAGTACAGTATCAGTGACTTTAACAATCCCAATATATAATCTGTTTATGAGTATTAAAAGAGACTTGGTTTGTTTTACCAGGTCTGATGGAGAACTTCCTGGTTATCCACCAGCTCAGGTGTAATGGTGTACTGGAGGGTATCAGGATCTGCAGAAAGGGATTCCCCAGCAGAATCATCTATGCTGACTTCAAGCAGAGGTACATACGCACTCAAACACAACTGCACACACACACCCACCACATAACATATCTGCTCCAAGGGTTTTCCCAGCATCATAATATTCTTACCTTGTATGTAATATAACCAACTTATTACAACTTGACATACTTTAAAACTGTCTTCTCATTCAGGTACAAAGTACTGAATGCCAGCGTCATCCCTGAGGGCCAGTTCATGGACAACAAGAAGGCTTCTGAGAAGCTGCTTGGGTCCATTGATGTGAATCACGAGGATTACAAGTTTGGACACACCAAGGTCAGTCAAAAACCCCCAGGAAAAGATGACAACAAAACATAACTATTATGATAATTTAAAATCACTTCAGTTGGTATACACACTATTTTATTATTTCTTCTTCAGTTAACTAATGGAAAAAGTGGAAAATCATTGTAGTTTTGTTTTCTTCTTCAAAGTCATTAATTACAAGTTTGGAAGAGAAACTAAAGTCATTCTCATGTGCATGGTGTTAGAGTGGTATGGCTGCAGTTGTCTGTATCTGTGTACATTATTCATCTACAGAGCCTTCAGAAAGTATTCACACCCCTTGATTAAAAAAAACATTTTTTTTGTGAAAAGTTGTGATGTAAAAATATTTATTTGTGATTTATTGTCAATGAGCTACGCAAAATATTTGAATGTCAAAGTGGAAGAAAAATTCTAACATTTGTAAAAAAAAAAGCAATTATGAAAAATAAAACACTAATACATCTTGGTTATTCAACCCTCTGAGCAAACACATGTTAGACTTCCTTTTGGCAGCGATTACAGCTGTGAGCCTTTCTGGGTAAGTCTAAGAGTTTTCCACACCTGGATTGTACAATATTTGAACATTATTCTTTAAAGATTTCCTCAAGCTCTCTCAAGCTAGTTGTTAATCATTGCTAGATGATGTGTCTGTTTTCAGCCATTTTCAATTCTTGCCATATATTTTCATGCCGATTTAAGACAAAACTGAACTTGGCAACTCAGGAACATTCAGTGTCATCTTGGTAACAACTCCAGTGTAGATTTGGCCTTCTGCTTTGGGTTATTGTCCTGCTGAAAGGTGCATTTGTCTCCCAGTGTCTATTGTAAAGCAAATTGAACCAGGTTCTCCTTTAGGGTTTTTGCCTGTGCTTAGCTCTACTCCGTTTCTTTTTATCGTAAAAAAACTGCCTAGTTTTTGTCAACAACAAGCATACCCACAACATGATGCAGCCACCACCATGCTTGGAAAATGAGGAGTGATTCTCAGTGTTGTGTTGGATTTGCCATAATGTGTTGTATTCAGGACATAAAGTACATTTCTTTGCCACATTCTTTTGCAGTTTTACTTAAGCGCCTTATTGCAAACAGGATGCATGTTTTGGAATATTATCAATCTGTACAGGCTTCCATTTTTTCACTCGGTCATTTACATTAGTGTTGTGGAGTAACTACATGTTAATCCATCCTCAGTTAAATTCTGTTTTAATGTCACCATTGGCCTCATGGTGAAATCCCTGAGAGGTTTCCTTCCGCTCTGGTAACTGAGTTAGGAAGGATGCCTATATCTTAGTATTGAGTGGGTGTATTTATACACCATCCAAGGTGTGATCAATAACTTCACCCTGCTCAAATGGTTACTCAATCTCTTTTTTTTTACCCATCTACCAATAGGTGCCTTTCTTTGCAAGTCAAGGGAAAAACCTCCCTGGTCTTTGTGGTTGAATCTGTGTTTGAAATGTACTGCTCGATTGAGGGACCTTACAGATAATTGTATATGTGGGGTAGAGATGAGAAAGTCATTCAAATTTCATGTTAAACACTATTATTGCACACGGAGTCCATGCAACTTATTATGTGACTTGTTAAGCACATTTTTACTCCTGAACTTAATTAGGCTTGACATAACAAAGGGGTTGAATACTTATTGACCGAAGACATTTCAGCTTTTCATTTCAAATTAATAAATTTGTAAAAATGTAACATATTTCCACTTTGACATTATGGGCTATTATGTGAAGGCCAGTGACACAACATCTCAATGTAATTAATTTTAAATTCAGGCTGGAAAAAGTTGATCTGTGTACATTATGAATCTACAACTGTACAATAACTAACAACTTAGAAACAACCTGTCACATGGTTTGTTTGTAACCATTGCAAAGTTAATGTTGTTTAAATCAATCTAGTGGTTTGACCCTTTCTATCTGTCACCATCTGTGGTTCCATTGACCATGTTAACCTGTGTCTCAGGTGTTCTTCAAAGCCGGTCTGCTGGGTGTCCTGGAGGAGATGAGAGATGAGAAGCTGGCCACTCTGGTCGGCATGGTCCAGGCTCTCAGCCGTGGATTCCTCATGAGGAGAGAGTTCACCAAGATGATGGAGAGGAGGTGAGGAATAATAGACATCTTGGCAAAGCTTTCTGTCAACAACCAGTATCTAATGCATTATGATTACATACTGTATATGCTGTGAGTTGTTCAGAATGAGAAAGTACATCTTATAATGGTCTACTAAAGATGTTGGGTTCATTCATTTAGTCCAGAAATGGATGTAGCAACTAAGGATTCTAGCTTTATAGCTGCAGTTGGGGATTTGGCTGTTCGATTGTCATTTACATTTGTGATATTAACCCATTCGTTTTTTGAAAAATATCAAATTCTTGTTGAGCTTAACATGCATGACCTGTCAGTCGTTGCATGTAGAGAGCTGTCTGTGAGTTTAAGATGGGTTACATTTCCCTACACCGATTCCTCAGCTGTTAACAAAAGGGGCAGAGGATTTGTTGTTCTTTTACTCCGACTTCAATTTCATGTTGAATTCACGTTAGTTGACAACTCAACCAAATGTAAATGAAAACAAAACGTTGAACTGAAGTGTGACGTCACTCACCACTATGTCCTTTCTGTTGAACAGAGATTCCATCTTCGCCATCCAGTACAACATCCGCTCATTCATGAATGTCAAAACCTGGCCATGGATGAAGTTGTACTTCAAGATCAAGCCCCTGCTGCAGAGCGCTGAGACTGAGAAGGAGCTGGCCAACATGAAGGAGAACTATGAGAAGATGAAGACAGACCTGGCCAAGGCTCTGTCCACGAAGAAGCAAATGGAGGAGAAGTTGGTGGCCCTGACGCAGGAGAAGAACGACCTGTCGCTCCAAGTAACATCTGTGAGTGAGCAACGACCTACATGAGGGCACATTTAAACACACATTTACATACACACAGGCACCCTGTTATCGCCCATGTTATTTATATATTTCATGATTTGGTCTGACATATTTGACTAAATGAAGTCTATATTTTCATACACAAAAGTAGGCCGCTGATTTTTTCTCCTGTTCTGAAACCAGGAAGGAGAGAGTCTGAACGATGCTGAGGAAAGGTGTGAGGGGCTCATCAAGAGCAAGATCCAGCAGGAGGCCAAAATCAAAGAGACGACCGAGAGGCTGGAGGATGAGGAGGAGATCAATGCTGAGTTGACTGCCAAGAAGAGGAAGCTGGAGGATGAGTGCTCTGAGCTGAAGAAGGATATTGATGACCTGGAGCTCACCCTGGCCAAAGTGGAGAAGGAGAAGCACGCCACTGAAAACAAGGTCTTGTGTCTTACCATAGACAGTCTAACCAAACAATAATCAACTCAAAACATAGCTTAACAGAAATGGAATTCAAGTTGTATTGTGGGTGCAGGAAAAATTAAGACACAATAGTAGAATTTCAGTTGTGGGGTACTTCCAACATTCATTGTATGTTCTGCTACCCCTCATTTATGACTTCCATTCAGTACACTGGCGTGGTGAACACTGCCATCTATTGTTGAATCTATAGTACAGTAATTGCTGATGCAGTTCTAATCTAAACGAACTGAATGCAATATATAAGAATATATATACATAACTCCCCTTTATGGTGAAGTATAATTATGTTGTGGCCATTTAAAGGTTAAAAACCTGACAGAGGAGATGGCGTCTATGGATGAGAGTGTTGCCAAGCTCACCAAGGAGAAGAAATCCCTCCAAGAGGCCCACCAGCAGACACTGGATGACCTGCAGGCAGAGGAGGACAAAGTCAACACTCTGACCAAGGCCAAGACCAAGCTGGAACAGCAAGTGGACGACGTGAGTGGAGTTTGACATTTTGGCCATGATAGTATGTAAGATGATATTATCTTCAGATATTTAGTTTTGAATAATATATGTGTTTTTATCTTCTAGCTTGAGGGTTCTCTGGAGCAAGAGAAGAAGCTCCGTATGGACCTTGAGAGATCCAAGAGAAAGCTGGAGGGAGATCTGAAACTGGCCCAGGAGTCCATAATGGACCTGGAGAATGACAAGCAGCAAGCTGATGAGAAAATCAAGAAGTAAACACAAACAAATGACTACAGTATTACCTGCAATAGTGGTTGTTCTTGACTAATTATTGTAATTGTGAATCAGCATTTACATGTGATTCTTAAAGAGATACTTCAGGATTTTGGAAGCCCTTTATCTACTTCCCCAGAGCCAGATGAACTTGTGAATACCATTTTTACATCTCTGCATGCAGTTTGAAGTTGCTAACTGTTAGCGCAATGACTGGAATTATATGGTAACTGCTAGCATGCTAGTAAGCGTTGGCTCGCAAAACTACTTCTAACTTCCTTCATACTGGATGCAGAGACATACAACTGGTATCCACAAGTTCATCTGACTGTAGGGAAGTAGATACAGGCCATCATTGCCAAAATACTGAAGTATCCCTTTAAAAGAAATGTGAATGGTATGATACCCTCCCTTTACACTTCGAAATGAAACTAACTCTGCAATCGGCATATTTGTTTTTCTTAGGAAGGACTTTGAGACCACTCAGCTCCTCAGCAAGATTGAGGATGAGCAGTCTCTGGGAGCTCAGCTGCAGAAGAAGATCAAGGAACTCCAGGTACAGTACAGGATCTAGGGGTCTCAGCTCCAGACTCACCCAGGTACAAAGCTCCAGAACAGAAAAGCACAGACTTGAAAAACATTATTCTGGTAGCACATATTTTTCCCGGTGGATTCTGATGGATGAATAGGTTGGAACGTGGTGCTTCTTACTGTTGTAAAGATGGTGATTCTTGCCGTTGTAAAGATGGTGATTCTTGCCGTTGTAAAGATGGTGCTTCTTACTGTTGTAAAGACGGTGCATCAAAATGGTAGTTTGGTTCCTAAATTGGACACTCTACTGAATATATTAACTGTCTTTGCATTAACACATTTAATATACATACTATTATTATTTTGTGAGGTTCAATTGTTTCAACTGTATTGTAGTGTTCATCCCCCTGCTCCTACACCTGTTCTAGGCCCGTATTGAGGAGCTGGAGGAGGAAATTGAGGCTGAGCGTGCTGCCAGGGCTAAGGTTGAGAAGCAGAGGGCCGATCTCTCCAGGGAACTTGAGGAGATCAGCGAGAGGCTGGAGGAGGCCGGAGGCGCCACTGCTGCTCAGATTGAGATGAACAAGAAGCGTGAGGCTGAGTTCCAGAAGCTGCGTCGTGATCTTGAAGAGTCCACCCTGCAGCATGAGGCCACAGCCGCCGCTCTGCGCAAGAAGCAGGCCGACAGTGTGGCTGAGCTCGGGGAGCAGATCGACAACCTGCAGCGTGTCAAGCAGAAGCTGGAGAAGGAGAAGAGCGAGTACAAGATGGAGATTGATGACCTCTCTAGCAACATGGAGGCCGTCGCCAAGGCTAAGGTGAGTAGTGATGTTTTGATCAAGCAGTGTTGAGGAGGGTCAACTACATCACCATTCAAGTGAACTGAAGTTGACAGGAGTCATGTATATAAAGTAATGATGGAACATGTTTCACTAACAGGGCAATCTGGAGAAGATGTGCCGTACTCTTGAGGACCAGCTGAGTGAGCTGAAGACTAAGAATGATGAGAATGTTCGCCAGGTCAACGACATCAGCGGACAGAGGGCCAGACTCCTGACAGAAAATGGTACCATCAGCAATGAACAACAAACTAATGCTTTACTTCACTAAACCACAATAAAATGTGTTGGGGATTTATGTCCATAGTCCACATTAGTGCCGGTCGGTGATGTTTAAGATGAAGGAGGACAATCATTCCTCCTTTTCCCTTCTGGACTTCAGTTCAAAACACATCAGCTGTCTGTGATCAGATGAAAAAAAATCTCTTAATTCTCTAGTCCTTTGATTGAGTGGACAACATGTCAGTTCATGCTGCAAGACCTGTGATAGGTTGCAGTTCGTAGTCGTTATTACTGTGTAAGTCTCTGGAAGGGGGTGGGAACCATGAGCCTCCTTGGTTTTGTATTGAAGTCAATGTCACCCGAGGAGGATGGAAACTAGCTGTTGAATGGAAACATGGCTACACCATGGTGCTACGCTACAGATTGCTGTTGAGGCTACTGTAGACCTTCATTGCATAACATTGTGTTTTAATCAATGATTTGGTGGTGTGAATATATTTGGTATAGTTTTATCTAACTTTTTTAATGTTTCAATATTTGTATTTTTGTTAATTTCACTGAGGAGGATGGTCCTCCCCTTCCTCTTCTGAGGAGCCTCTACTGGTCCACATTGTTTCTATTGTACTATTCACCACCGAACAACATTGCCCCCAAGATACATAAAAATACATTTTCAATCTTAGAAAACAAAGACGTCATTAACAAGATGTCCCTCTGTCCCTACAGGTGAGTTTGGCCGCCAGCTGGAGGAGAAGGAAGCCCTGGTGTCTCAGCTGACCAGAGGAAAACAGGCCTTCACCCAGCAGGTGGAGGAGCTGAAGAGGGCGATTGAGGAGGAGGTCAAGGTAAGGGACCCAAGATAGACTCCACCGACCCGAGTTTAGTGCAGGGATCATCGACTAGATTCATCCGTGTGCTGATTTTTTTTTCTTGTGGGGATGGTCAGGACATAATTACAAATCATTTGTAGACTTCCAATTGAATGCAAGAAACGCAGACAGATATAATATTTGACTAAAACATAATATTTTCAAACCTTGCTTACATTTGTATACGATCACGTACAGGGACATAATACACCCCCCAACCCCCCCAAAAAATCTGATGGGTCACAAAGTATGTGATGGTGACTGGGGGTCCAGTCAGGTTAGGCCCCTATCCTGAAGTTGGAGATTTTTGCATTTTTCAAACACCTGAAACAGCTTTTCCTGCAATCTATGGTCATAATCTTTATACTTAATTCATTGTAAAAAACAACAACAACAGTTTCAGCTGTCTGTGTCTTCCTGACTGGTGGTTCTTTTTTTAAAAGAAACTAAATATGCTTCTCTTCATCTCTGCTAAAATCTGGGTAAAAGATTGAAAGGAATTTGAGTCTTATTCAGTACATTTAGTTATTGCTTGCTTATCTTAAGTCTACCAGCCTTTCTAGCAGGCATGCAAACTAAGATAGTTAGACAAGCTAGCCACTCTACCTCGATTGATAGCCTGAAATGGCTTCTTGGTAGCTAGTTATGAGGTTGGGATTTTGGGAACCTATGGTATCTGGGCTGACTAAAGCCAACATCAGAAAATTGCAAGGTAACTAGTAGTATTACAGAGAAACAACAACAGGACAAATCTGAGGAGGCACGTGCCCCTGTGCCCCCTATGGGCATGACGCCTCTGATCACATAGATCTGTCTGTTGTTCAAGGGAAAACTTTGGATTGGATTTCCCAAAATAAAATCACTTGGAGCTGATTTGTTGGTGTTTTTACAGTCTTTTACAGTCCCCCTGCCCAAAATTATATTTTTTATTCAGAAAACGTGAGGGGCCAAATAAAATCGTGGCCTTCCAGCTCGAGAACCCTGGTTTAAAGACATATCTTGATATACATGGTGACTACACCACCATCAGAGACTTCTACTATAATTTGTTTGACTCTAATCTTTCTTTGTCTTTCTCTCTCACAGGCTAAAAACGCACTGGCCCACGGTGTCCAGTCTGCCCGCCATGACTGTGACCTCCTGAGGGAGCAGTTTGAGGAGGAGCAGGAGGCCAAGGCAGAGCTGCAACGCGGCATGTCCAAGGCCAACAGTGAGGTGGCTCAGTGGAGGACTAAGTATGAAACTGATGCCATCCAGCGCACAGAGGAGCTGGAGGAGGCCAAGTGAGTCGCACGCAACACAAAAACTCAAATATAGGGTATTGACGGTGAGGGTGGATTGGGCTCTGGGAAAATGTTACATCAACATGTATTGTAACATTTGTTTCAGCTCATTAAACCTCCCTCTGTTGTCCAATAGGAAGAAGCTGGCCCAGCGTCTGCAGGAGGCAGAGGAGACCATTGAGGCGACCAACTCCAAGTGCGCCTCCCTGGAAAAGACCAAGCAGAGGCTGCAGGGAGAGGTGGAGGACCTCATGATTGATGTTGAGAGAGCCAACGCATTGGCCGCCAACCTCGACAAGAAGCAGAGGAACTTTGACAAGGTGAAAACAAATAAACCTCACCCAAGGGTGATATTTTCTGTTTGCTATATGATTACTTGGAGCATATTTCTAATTCAAAACTCTTCATCAATGACTTCTGATGAAAATCCCATGGATTCTCCTAGGTTCTGGCAGAGTGGAAGCAGAAGTATGAGGAGGGCCAGGCTGAGCTGGAAGGAGCTCAGAAGGAGGCTCGCTCTATGAGCACTGAACTCTTCAAGATGAAGAACTCCTATGAGGAGGCTCTGGATCATCTGGAGACTCTGAAGAGAGAGAACAAGAACCTGCAACGTGAGCATTTGATAGCAGTTCTATTTGGCTCATGTTTGACTAGTGTTTTGAAAATGGAGAGAACTGTAAGCATCAAATGTACAGATCAAAATATATATTTAATTTTACTTGTGATCACTATTCCCTTGAACAACCAAAGGATGTGGAGGGCAATTAGATTTGCAAGACCATATGAATTGCTGTTAATTAATTAACTGTTATTATGATTCAATGTCAACTTCAGTACATTGGCATATCCACTTAACATCCCCCAAGTCTAAACTGCTCCTGTGTGTGTGTGTGTGTGTGTGTGTGTGTGTGTGTGTGTGTGTGTGTGTGTGTGTGTGTGTGTGTGTGTGTGTGTGTGTGTGTGTGTGTACAGAGGAGATCTCTGAACTGACTGAGCAGATTGGAGAGACTGGCAAGAGCATCCATGAGCTGGAGAAGGCCAAGAAGACCGTGGAGACAGAGAAGTCTGAGATCCAGACCGCTCTGGAGGAGGCTGAGGTACAAACTACAGCTGTTTGATGGGGAAAGCAGTGTTACACTAGCCAACACCAGCTACAGTCCAATGATCCCTGTATTGGAGTTTATTGTAGTCATATATATATATTTACATCATTGTGTTATATACATACAAATGTATTTAACACAATTCACATGACTGCTTCTGTTTGTCCAGGGAACACTGGAGCACGAGGAATCCAAGATTCTGCGTGTGCAGCTGGAGCTGAACCAGATCAAGGGTGAGGTGGACAGGAAGATCGCTGAGAAGGATGAGGAGATGGAGCAGATCAAGAGGAACAGCCAGAGGGTGGTTGACTCCATGCAGAGCACCCTGGACTCTGAGATCAGGAGCAGGAATGATGCCCTGAGGGTGAAGAAGAAGATGGAGGGAGACCTGAATGAGATGGAGATCCAGCTGAGCCACTCCAACAGACAGGCCTCTGAGGCCCAGAAACAGCTGAGGAACATCCAGGGACAGTTCAAGGTAAAGGGACATCAGGTTCAAACACCTGAACATGGAGAGGGATTTGTTTGTGAATCTGTAGAAAATAAAGAACAGAGGAATTGAATAGATTGAACTATATACTGTAGAAAGGTAGGGATATTGAGTAAATTCTTCCCAATGAACATTTCTATCACCCATCCTATCACCTCTACTTCCACAAGTCCTAATGAACGTATGTCATTGTGAACCCCAGGATGCCCAATTGCACCTTGATGACGCCGTCCGTGCTGCAGAGGACATGAAGGAGCAGGCAGCCATGGTGGAGCGCAGAAACGGTCTGATGGTGGCTGAAATCGAGGAGCTGAGAGTTGCTCTGGAGCAGACAGAGAGAGGCCGCAAAGTGGCTGAGACTGAGCTGGTAGACGCCAGCGAGCGTGTTGGACTGCTGCACTCCCAGGTATGGATCAGATATTTCTAATAAAACTCAACCAAGTATACCGTTTACACACACCTGGGATTCGACAGTCTTTGCTTGAAGATTTTCTTTATTTCAGCATTGTAAATTCTCTTTAGAGCTAAACAAACCGTCTTGTTTCCTCCTTCAGAACACCAGCCTTCTGAACACCAAGAAGAAGCTGGAGACTGACCTGGTGCAGGTGCAGGGAGAGGTGGACGACATCATCCAGGAAGCCAGGAATGCAGAGGAGAAGGCCAAGAAGGCCATCACTGATGTGAGTCCTTGAATTACATCAACTTGACTTGTCCTCAAGAGAAATGGTAGCTGTGCTGGTTAACCACAATAAAGATGTCAGAGGGATGTTATGATTGGTGCCAATTGGTGCATAAATTAAACAAACTACTTTTCCAGGCGGCCATGATGGCTGAGGAGCTGAAGAAGGAGCAGGACACCAGCTCTCACCTGGAGAGGATGAAGAAGAACCTGGAGGTCACAGTCAAGGACCTGCAGCACCGCCTGGATGAGGCTGAGAATCTGGCCATGAAGGGAGGCAAGAAGCAGCTGCAGAAACTGGAGTCCAGGGTGAGTTATCAGCAGGGTGGATTATAAGACTGATTGCTGGACATGTAGTTATTTTTCACATTGAAGACTCAGGTATTTGAACCAGCAACATTTAACTGCTAGGATACCTGCCACCCTAAACCACCTCGATCAAGGGTTCCCAAACTTTTTGACACAGGACCCCTTTGGTGATAGAAAATTAATTAGTGACCCCCTCATAATATCAGAATACAATTCCTACTTCAGAGTGTAGTAAAAATAGCATCCAGGTAGTTTTACCACCGTGTTTCTAACCCCAGAGGTGCAACATTGCAAGACGTCCGGGAACGCTTGTGATTCAGACCAGACCAGGGTTTGAGATGTCTATGGGAGAAGTGAAACATTCATCCTTCTTTGTTAATTTTCTTGAAATCTCAAGGCAAGACCTAGACTTGAGTAAATGTATTAAGATACTGGAGTGCATCTTTAAGTAGCTGAAACTGTCATTACTAATTTTCATCAAAAACAGCTATCTACCGAAGGAGTGCTTTTGACTGCATGAACATGTGCAGTTCAACACAACCGTTAGACCCAATTTTTCTGTGCATGAGCTTAGCTAGCTAAGGTCGCAATGGGATTGTCTACAAGTCTTCATCTTTTGGATTTGCTACGATTTCTGCAGTGCATGGCCGGACTAATCATGTCTTGGCCCCTGGGAAAGGACATTTTAAAGTCACCTTCTGGCATCAGAAACAACATTTTGCAGTTTTAAAACAAATGTTCAGCTATTCTACACATTTTTCCTTTGGACAGAAATAATATTTTGTAATTTTAGAGCTAATTTCTTGAAATTCTACACATTTTGCCATGTGGCGGAGAGAAAATGTAGCAGTTTTAAAAGCTTAAATCAGGATGTATTTACATTCAAAATCAACATTTTGGGGAATGTGTTACACTTATTTAGTGGAGTTGAGAAGAATTGTAGCCAAGACCTTAAAATATAGATATACAACTGTATTAATCTAGTTGCTTCGTTCAAGCTTGTACAGTTGTCTTGGCAGACTTCTTCTAAACTGCCATTTCATTCATAATAATAATCAACACACGATATAATATACTGTACATTAATCAAATTCATCTCATTGTAATAATTTGTTAGGCTTCATCTAGTTACATTGTTTAATTTCTCTCTCTCGAGATCGCGAGCTTCTCATTCACTCTGCTGCAAAAGGGCTGTTGCTAGGGAAGCCAGTGTTGCTATGCGGGGCTACAAGCTAGAAGGCTAAATTAGCTTGTAGGCTAGCGGACTTTCACAAGTTCATAAAAACGTGATAAAACAACATAAAATCGTAGCAAACATATGTACATACTCTGGAAACATTACTTTAATATGGTGCTTTCCCACTTACCTTCCAAATTAATGTATGAATTGAATGTGCTTCTGTCTGGCTTCTGACTATCAATATTCATAACAATTGAAATGTAAATTCCACTTTAGGAACCACTGACCGAGAAAATGAAAAGTTGTTATAATTATAGACCCCTTCAATAAAAATTGTAAATAGTACATAGGAACAGTCAACAATTGTGCCTCCTTGACTAGGTAGAAGATTTTTTACATCTGATTTCACCAGCTCAAACAAATGCCTACATGTATTTGTTCCACAAAGGTGCGTGAGCTCGAGACTGAGGTGGAGGTCGAGCAGAGAAGAGGTGTAGATGCAGTCAAGGGAGTCCGGAAGTATGAGCGCAGAGTCAAGGAGCTCACTTACCAGGTAAGAGAAAGTGTATTCTTCACACACTTGACACTAAAACAGATAGGTTTGTGTATATAATTATGGGGCATTGATCATTTGATCTTCTCCCACAGACTGAGGAGGATAAGAAGAACATTGGCAGACTTCAGGACCTGGTAGATAAGCTGCAGATGAAAGTGAAGGCCTACAAGAGGCATTCTGAGGAAGCAGTGAGTCACAGTCTTAGTCAAATACTCTGAAAGCATAGATTCGAAAACATATCCATCTTCAGAAAAAGGTATATAATGAATGCTGATGTTCTGCTCTCCGTCTCCTTTCCTCACCCAGGAGGAAGCAGCAAACCAGCACATGTCTAAGTTCAGGAAGGTTCAGCATGAGCTGGAGGAGGCTGAGGAGCGTGCTGACATCGCTGAGACTCAGGTCAACAAGCTCAGAGCCAAGACCCGTGACTCTGGAAAGGTACAGAACTGCTGCTAAACCTGTACCTGACTCATGTTCAGATATGACCACATCAACACCACCTATGATTCAGTCTTCTCAGACGTCAATACAGACCTTTTACACTCAACTGTATTGAAGATCCCTAAGAAGAACATTTCAGGAAGGGCTAAACAATCTAATGAGAGTAATTCAGTTGGTACTTCAACATCAAATATCCAAGCTGAGTACTGAGCACTAAAGACTTGATCCATTATATTCTATCCATATATTTATCATGTTCATTATATTCTATCCATATATTTATCATGTTCATTATTATTACTGATCCATTATATTCTATCCATATATTTATCATGTTCATTATTATTACTGATCCATTATATTCTATGCATATATTTATCATGTTCATTATTATTACTGATCCATTATATTCTATCCATATATTTATCATGTTGATTATTATTACTGATCCATTATATTATTTATTTCTTCTTACAGGGAAAAGAAGTTGCTGAATAAACAAGACCAAAGTATTGAAGATCAAAGTCTTACCATTTTCCTGTGTTGCATAAAATATGATTTTCATGGTGAAATGTTGAGCATTGATTAAAAACATGTGGATCTACATACACTTCCTTTGTGACTGTGGATTTATTACTCAGCAAACAGCTTTTTCATACCATAAAATATAGTGTACTTTAATTAAAGGAGCAATCTGGGATTCCAACAACAACAAAGTGGTACCCCAACAAAGCAGTCACTTTTTTTGGTAAACAGCTGAGGGATGAGGCTGGAGAAATGCAGGTTTGGGTAGGTTATTTTCTAAATGTAATCCATTACAGGCGGGAGACTCCGGCAGCGCAGGAGAGGAGAAAGGCTCTGATAGCGCTGAACAGGGCTATCAGGGCTTCCATCCGCTCTGCCGTGCTAGCTCCTCATAATGCCGCCTCTCTGCTTTTGCTGCCTCCAGCTCGGCTTTGGGGCGACAATAATCTCCAGGCTGTTCCCAGGGTCCTTTCCCGTCTAGAATCTCCTCCCAAGTCCATTTCTCCAGGTAGTGCAGCCTCTCCCACTGCAGCTGCTGCTGCTCCTGCTGCTGCTGCCTCTGTTGCCTCTCCTGTGGCTCCTGCCTGTTGACACGCTGCTTGGTCCATTTGTGGTGGGTGATTCTGTCACGGTTTTCTAATGGTGAAGGAGAGTCGGACCAAACTGCAGCGTGTCGATTGCGATCCATGTTTATTTAAACAAACGTAAAACACGACTAAACATGAACACTACAAAACAATAAACTAAACGAAAACAGCCTATACATGTGTCATCTAACAAGGCCATCAAGACACTCAGGACAATCACCCACAATACAACCAAAGAATATGGCTGCCTAAATATGGTTCCCAATCAGAGACAACGATAAACACCTGCCTCTGATTGAGAACCACTTCAGACAGCCATAGACTTTCCTAGAACACTCCACTAAGCTACAACCCCACTAAGCTACACACCACATACAAAAACCCATGTCACACCCTGGCCTGACCAAATACATGAAGAAAAACACAAAATACTTCGACCAGGGCGTGACAGTTACCTGTCCAAAAAATGTAATCAGTAATGTAACTTTTGGATTACCCAAACTCAGTAATGTAATTAAATTTCATTACTTTTAGATTACTTTCCCCTGAAGAGCCATTAGAAGAAGACAATAATGTATGTTAACATTTGAACGACATCTAATGCAGGATCAAAAATCCTGCTAAATCAAGTTAATTTTTTATTTTAATTTTTTACTAGGCAAGTCGGTTAAGAACAAATTCTTATTTTCAATGACGGCCTAGGAAAAGTGGGTGAACTGCCTGTTCAGGGGCAGAACGACAGATTTTGTACCTTGTCAGCTCGGGGATTTGAACCTTTCGGCTGCTAGTCCAATGCTCTAACGACTAGGCTACCCTGCCGCCCGTTAATGTTTCCATAGCTGGCCATACATAGATGTTACATTTTACTTTGTGGTGGTTATGTAAGCTTCTTCTAACCCATCGATTTCCACTTCATATAATAATACGATTCATTTATATCTTTACATTCAAAACCAAAGTCTATCAGAATTCCAGGCATTCCATTAATGTTATACCCCTTGATCTTCAAGAATAGGACTTGGAAATAGGGGAGTATAGATTAGCCTAATTGTTTTACCAGAGCTTAACCCCAAAACGGAGGACTTGTTAGCCAGCCCTACTCTGTTGTTTATGATTTTGTTGTCATGTAGGACTGATTTGGCTCATTGATTCGAGCTGAAAAGGAAATGCTGCGCTCCTGCTTTGAGCTCGACTGAAAAGTGCTATTTACATGTGACAAATGAATGCCATATGCTACATTTGCTCTTGACCTTTTTGTTGGTAACAATTTGTTATCTTGGTAACTTTAATTGCAGGTTTTGTGAAATCTGTGGTTCTTAAACACAATTGCAGATGCATGCTAGATCTCATAACCGCTTGAATTGATGTTTACAAAATTACACATTAGTTTCCTTACACTGTATGACAGCAATGCATACTTTGGTTTAGTTTCCTTGGCACTGTTTCCAAATGCTAACGTTTTAGAATTTGTGGCACAAATCCCATTTATGTCCTGGGAACGATATTATATATTTTTTTGCCCAAATCATTAAAAACTATCTATAAATGAATTGTGGAGGTCAACAAAGTCCCTTATAGATGATTTGAACATGATGCATAAAAATATTGGTCCGATGAGATTTGTACCACAAAATGTTATTTAGCCACTGCCAAGGAAACTTAACCAAAGCATAGATTGCTGTCATACCTTGTCCATAGACTGCTTACAGGGTTAAGGAAACAAATGTGTACTTTGGGTGAACTATCCCTTTAACAAAGCAGCTAAAAGCATCATATGATATTGCAATCTGACGTGGCACGCAACCATTAAGAGACTCTGGAATCATGATTCTATATGACCTAAAGAGAAAGGTCCTGTCCCAGGGCCTTGGAGTGCGAGGGGAAGTTGATCAGACACATTGGTTCCACACTGATGTCATTTCAATGTTGAGATTTTAAACAGATGTAGTGTTCATCATGTAAATAGGAAGAGGGAGGTGGATTATGAACAGGTTCTGAAAGAGGAAACATTAACTACTGGAGAAAGGAAGATTAGCTAGAAAGTCAGTCTGTGTGCCACATTATTCTAGCTATCAGAAAGCTGTTGGGGTGATTCCTCACCAAACTGGAACAAAAACAATACCATGATTTCTTAGGGGATTTAAACAACATTTAATCCATAGATAATATATTCACAGTCCCCAAATTCTAAACAAATTCAAGGAAACCCATAGTATTATATAGAGCCATGATCACATCAAAATGAGCTACAGAAAATACATTTAAAATAACGCCTCTCCCCTATCTGACCTAAATAACTTGTAGGCCTGTATACTGATAGGTATCTGTGTACCTGATAGATGCTAATGTGTGTAAATGTAACATATGCATGTTAATGTAGGTCTACAGTAATAAGTCTCTCTGTTTATCTCAGTGTTGTGTCTGTACAGGACTTTTTAACTTCTATTCTTATTGTTTTAAATGTACCGTAATTGCTGGACTATTAAGCGCACCTGAATATAAACCGTACCCACTGAATTATTAAAAAATATGTATTTTGTACATAAATAAGCCGCACATGGTGCCTACCGGTACATTGAAACAAATGAACTTTACACAGCCTTTAAACGAAACACGGCTTGTAACAAAAATTAAACAGTGGCCTACCAAGAAAGTCATTGGTCACTATCTCCTCCTGTGCACTGAAACCACTGCTTCGGTGTCGGGAGTTGAATAGCCTCAGAATTGCATCATCCGATGTTGGATGTTTTCATTGTAGCTCTCCTCACTTTCATCCGGAGGCAAATACCCCGCTGAGCTCATGCTGCCCCTTCAACACGCAGCAGTCCAGCCTTTCGAAACCTGTTGATAGTGGATTTTTTGACAATGCTCCACGCTGTCAGGACCCACTGGCAGACTTGACCGTAAGTTGCTCTTCCGTTTTAGTGAAGGATTTCTCCCCAAAGCCTCCCACTGAACAAGGAGCGCCACCTTAAATGCACGATTTACACTGATGTCGAGTGTCTGCAAATACTTTGGGACATCTGCTTTTCTTCCCTCTGAAAGCTGTTGTTGTCTTTTTGCACTGAGGCAGTTCCCCACGCTGCTTTCCAACGTCTTATCATCGACTCATTAAGGCCAAGCTCCCGTGCAGCAGCTCTATTTCCTTTTCCAACAGCCAGATCGATCGCCTTCAACTTGAAAGCTGCATCATATGCATTTCTCCGTGTCTTTGCCATGATGAGGGTGACAAAATTACTACCGTAATCAGAATGATGGGAAGTTTGAGCGCGCTCGATTTATGTCACATTATGTGACGGTGCTCAGTTTTTTGGCGGCATGAATCTTGTGAAAGCGGGGAAAATCCATAAATTAGCCTTGTCATTGTATAAACTGCGAGGTTCAAAGCGTGGGAATAAAGTAGCGACTTATAGTCCGGAAATGACGGTATGTAGGTCTGTCCTTGAGCTGTTCTTGTCTATTAAAGTTCTGTATGATGTCATGTTTTGTGTTGTGTGGACCCCAGGAAGAGTAGCTGCTGCTTTAGCAACAGCTAATGAAATTCTAACCCTAGAAGGGTTGTTGACATCTGTATCTTAACGCATTTTTGAGAAATAATTAAATTAATTCAATTAAAAATCAGGTGGTTCTCGGAAACGGAACATGACGAGAGGCTCAAGGCTCATTGAAATTGTTGTCATATTGGCTTAGATGTGATGGAATTTAACATTGAGCATTGAACAATGCCTTCTTAAGAAGCCGGTGGCCACCAACTTAATGTTTTGCAACGGTGTGCCTAATGAACACAACCCTGATTCTGATCCAACAAGTTGAGTACAACATTATTTAGATGATTGCAATACTAAAGTTGACTGTTATTATGACTGTTTAACATATTATGACTTTTTGGTACATGGCCCTGTTCGTGGGATAAATTACAGGACTATTAAGCAGAGGCTCCTATCATCAGGTCTTCAGTCATCCCAGATATAACAGCTGCTATAGAGGTCAAAGCTATTACCAGAGCAGCAGTTAAACTGAACAAACTTCTATTCAACACCTTCTATTCAACTCATTCACAGGCAACTCATTCACAGGCAACTCATTGGTAGATCGGTCTGCCACTTGTCCTGACCCTTCAAAAGGCTTGGCTAGGAAGAGTCCCCTGCTCCCCCAGAGACACTTGTGTTCCAACAGGCTTGGCTAGGAAGAGTCCCCTGCTCTCCCAGAGACACTTGTGTTCCAACAGCTGCAGCTGAAAGGAGGTTGTGGGATTCCAGTTTTATTTATGTTCTCTGTTATGGATCTGACTGTGTTTTCCTACAATCTATATCATATATGGTCATATCCTCTGGTGTCCGGCTCAAATGGAAGCAGATCTGCTGATGAAGCAATAAAGCAATGCCAAATTACCTGAGATATATTGCTGTGGAAGCTGGATGTATTTCTGACACACCTGTTTCTGAAAATGTCTATATTGGGCTTGTAAATGATCTGTTGATTTAGTTTGCTTCCTGTAACTCTGTCATGGACTGTATGGGATCAACTTGGAGTTTCAAGAACAGCTCAGAACATGTGGTTTGATACCATCTCTATGAGGGAGGGTCATGAATCGATCCTAAACGACCTCAGGCTGCATGTATTTCTGACACCCAGTTTCATGGTTGGAGAAGGTAACTGACAGTAATAATTTTGACTACTTGTTTGTCCAAAGATCTGTAAATCTTGCTGAAAAACACAACTCCCCATTTTATCCAAGTGTTCAACGTTGTAAATGTATTAGATTATTTTACATTTAACCCTCCACGTCACGCTGCATGTTGAAAAGTGAAGACCTCATACCTTTACTGTAGACCACAGAGAGATCTGATACAGGCCAGCACATTATATTGACCTTATTAGTCTACCATGAGGTCCTGACATTGCTGCCACCGTAATAGATTTACAGCGAGATATGTGATCTGGGAAATAAAATCTGAATTAACCGAGCCAAGACTGGTTGTTTTGTGGATCCATGCCACAAGCATTTGACATTTCACATCCAGATTTAGATTTTTACTGGCTGTGACATTTTAATGGATTGAATCATGAAAATAATTCTGATGTGAGCCAAGGCTCTGGGGTGTCTCAGGTCAAACTCCTGTCTGTGGTGATAAAACTACTTTGTGAGCACAGACTGAGTTGTTTAAAGCCTTAAAATGTATTGGATCAAGAGTTGCTATCCAATCCTCCCAAAGCCCTGCTAAAATACATCAATTGTGTACAAACAGTTTTATAATGACAGTCACCTCAAATGCTTAATGACAGTTTATTACAGTATATCAGGGGCCTGCAACTCCAGTTCTGGACAGCCCATCCACATGGTGTGCAGGCTCTTGTTCCATCCCAGCACTAACACAGCACTAACACAGTGCAGCCCCCCACCCCGTTCTATATTAAATGTTTTACCTGCTTCGTCTCTCCAGCATCATTCCATGTGACAGAATGCAGCAGCCAACACACAAAGTATCGGGGAGTACTGGTATGGTGGCATCCGCTCTGGGTTGCCACCAATGCCACCAATGGAACCAGGGATCCCTAACACGGAACCCAAACCGGCTGTGTGTGTGCGCCATCGTGCATACATGTATTTGTCCCCCCACACCAAACACGATCACGACACGCAGGTTAAAATATCAAAACAAACTCTGAACCAATTACATTAATTGGGGACAGGTCGAAAATAATGAAACATTTATGGCAATTTAGCTAGCTTGCACTTGCTAGCTAAATTTCCTATTTAGCTAGCTTGCTGTTGCTAGCTAATTTGTCCTGGGATATAAATATTAAGTTGTTATTTTACCTGAAATGCACAAGGTCCTCTACTCTGACAATTAATCCACACATAAAGCGGTCAACTGAATAGTTTCTATTCATCTCTCCTCCTTCTAGGCTTTTTCTTCTCTTGACTTTATATTGCGATTGGCAACTTAAAAAAATTAGGTGCATTATCACCACCGACCTCGTTCCTCTTTCAGTCACCCACTTGGATGTAACCAATGAGGAGATGGCACGTGGGTACCTACTTCTATAAACCAATGAGGAGATGGGAGAGGCAGGACTTGCAGCACAATCTGCATGCAGAACAGAACTGACTTCTATTTTAGCCCTTGTGCAATAATTGAATAATATAGATTTCGAAATTTATTCCATGTCTGTTCTATATTAAATGTTTTACTCCCCGTACCTGCTTCGTCTCTCCAGCGTCATTCCATGTGACAACGTGAAGCTTATTTGATCGAATAGAAATTTCATAATGCTAAGTTTGTAACGAATGCACTGATATAAGTGGATGCAAGCAAAGCTGATGGAAATATGTTCTTGTGTCTTGAATTTACGGATAGCCAGAGGCACACTCCAACACTCAGACATGATTTACAAACAAAGCGTTCGTGTTAGTGAGTCCGCCAGATCAGAGGAAGTAGGGAGGAGTAGGGATGTTCTCTTGATAAGTACGTGAATGATGGGACCATTTTCTTGTCCTGCTTAGCATTCAAAATGCAACGAGTACTTTTGGGTGTCAGGGAAAATATATGGAGTAAAAAGTACACCATCTTCTTTATGAATATAGTGGAGTAAAAATGGTCAAAAATATATTTAAACTTAAAGTAGGTTTACTTAAGTACTTTACATCACTGAAATGTGCTTTAGCCTTTCCCCTGGCCTGATATTGGCTACACTGTCTAACTACACTGTCTAACTTCTTCCCATTTCTTACTGAGGAAAGCAGGAACACTGTGCCTGCCTCATGTCATTGTGTTGCCGGAGAAAACTCTCCCCATTGAGCAGTGTAGACTGTATCATCGTGGCATCCAAACGGTGACTACCAATATTACAAGTCTTTTCTTGTGTAAACTAGCCTGACGTCTCACACTAAATTCTTCCGCTGATCTGTCGTTTGCTACACACTTCATTGCGGAGAGAAAACTAGCGTCCGCGGACGTGGCGTAGTGTTTGGCCGGAGCATGGAGTCTGGGAAGCTAGGCAACATGTAGGCTGCCATCTTACTCCAAATAAAATCAAGTGCGATGGAACAAATTGGAGAGAGTGACTAAAATATCACTGTAAGCCTCCCAGGGACGTTGTGACTCTAAGTGTTAAGAACTAACATCGTGGAGTCAATCACCACCTTCCGGAGACACCTGAAACCCCACCTCTTTAAGGAATACCTAGGATAGGATAAAGTAATCCTTCTCACCCCCCTTAAAAGATTTAGATGCACTATTGTAAAGTGGCTGTTCTACTGGATGTCATAAGGTGAATGCACCAATTTGTAAGTCGCTCTGGATAAGAGCGTCTGCTAAATGACTTAAATGTAATGTAATGTAAATGGATTAATAATTTTGTATTGTATTACACTCTCTAAACGTTTTCTTACAGGAACATTCACATTTGGGCCTGTCCATACAGGCCAATTCCCCTGACTGTAAAGGGTTAAAACTATAATTAGATGTTTAGCTGGTCAGATCTTACATCCATAGCTCAGTCTATTCATTTGACTGGTTACATTTCTCCATTCTAATCCCTCAGCTGATGTGAAGGCTTTGTTGTTGTTGGAATCCCAGAATGCTCCTTTAATTAAAGTACAATATTTTATGGTATGAAAAAGCTGTTTGCTGAGTAATAAATCCACAGTCACAAAGGAAGTGTATGTAGATCCACATGTTTTTAATCAATGCTCAACATTTCACCATGAAAATCATATTTTATGCAACACAGGAAAATGGTAAGACTTTGATCTTCAATACTTTGGTCTTGTTTATTCAGCAACTTCTTTTCCCTGTAAGAAGAAAGAAATAATATAATGGATCAGTAATAATAATGAACATGATAAATATATGGATAGAATATAATGGATCAAGTCTTTAGTGCTCAGTACTCAGCTTGGTTATTTGATGTTGAAGTACCAACTGAATAAATCTCATTAGATTGTTTAGCCCTTCCTGAAATGTTCTTCTTAGGGATCTTCGAAACAGTTGAGTGTAAAAGGTCTGTATTGACCTCTGAGAAGACTGAATCATAGGTGGTGTTGATGTGGTCATATCTGAACATGAGTCAGGTATAGGATTAGAAGCAGTTCTGTACCTTTCCAGAGTCACGGGTCTTGGCTCTGAGCTTGTTGACCTGAGTCTCAGCGATGTCAGCACGCTCCTCAGCCTCCTCCAGCTCATGCTGAACCTTCCTGAACTTAGACATGTGCTGGTTTGCTGCTTCCTCCTGGGTGAGGAAAGGAGACGGAGAGCAGAACATCAGCATTTAAAGTTTGAAGCTTCAGGTAGGAAATTAATATTCTGTTTTTAAAGGTATTAAAAAAAACAAATGCAAAAAAGACAGATTTAGGATAACAATGTATACAGGGAGCTGGATGATACAGCAGAGGAAGTGAGTGGCAGAACAGGGGATCAAACCACTGCCTCCAGAAGGATCACTAGACCAGCCCCTGGTGCAGCTAATTCATATTCAACCCCACCTCCATTATGTTGGTAACGAATAGGAGGCATTTAGAAATGTGTACAATTTCATCAGAAATTACTTGCACTATCAATTGTCATTGTTGACTGATGTGCTGCAGCAACACTTACTTCAAACTACATTTTATGGACATTAAGTTTTATAATGTTTACTAGGGATTTTTTTCTTTAATGTTTTTTTCAGAGTATTTGACTAAGTCTGTGACTCACCGCTTCCTCAGAATGCCTCTTGTAGGCCTTCACTTTCATCTGCAGCTTATCTACCAGGTCCTGAAGTCTGCTAACGTTCTTCTTATCCTCCTCAGTCTGTGGGAGAAGATCAAAGAATCAATATCCCATAGTTATATACACAAACCTATCTGTGTGAAGAATGTACTTTCTCTTACCTGGTAAGTGAGCTCCTTGACTCTGCGCTCATACTTCCGGACTCCCTTGACAGCGTCTGCACCTCTTCTCTGCTCGGCCTCCACCTCAGTCTCAAGCTCACGCACCTTTGTGGAACAAATACATTTAGGCATTTGTTTCAGGTGGTGAAATCAGATGTAACAAATCTTGTAAAACAGGTAGAGTCTTCTACCCAGTCAAGGAGGCACAATTGTCTGTTCCTATGTAATTTTACAAGTGGTTCCCAATGGTGTTACAACAATGACCAATTGTTTCAACTCAATTCTCATTTTATTTATAATACATTTGACTTTTTATACATTTTGCCATGCATTTAGCGGTGTATGATGCAGTACCAGTATGACCACTAGATCGTCACTACAGACACCCTGGTTCGATTCCAGGCTGAATCTCAACCGGCTGTGATAAGGAGTCTTATAGTGCGGCGCACAATTGCCCCAGCGACACCGGGTATGGCCGGTGTCGGCTGTCATTGTAAGTAAGAATATGTTCTTTACCGACATGCCTAGTTAAATAAAGGTTACATATATATATATATATTTTTTATTTTTATTGAATTGCGTGGTGGGGAAGTGGAGGGCCAGATGGGTGTGCTTGCACGTCATAACAACTTCTTACCAGTTGTAGGTAGGCAATTTAGATTGTCATTATGGAGACACCCATTTCCAACCCCTTTTCCATAAAACATATTAACGCGCTAGAGCTGATGTGCATCCAGAAATAACTCCAGAAATAACTCATTTTTCTAACACAGGAGAACGACTTTAGGCGCTCTAGAGCGCATTAGATACATTTGGTCGGAGGTGGTTTAAACAACATTCTAATGTCGACGTTGTTTATAACAAGCAAAATATTTTGGGTCTGGAGTGCTGCGCGAGTGGATATTTTAGACTAGGAAAAGTCTAGTATAGGCATATGTAGGGTACTGTAGCCTACAATTTGATACAATAAATATGTGGAAATGACGACATCACGGGAGTAATTGCAAATCAATTTGTGCCACTTGTGTAGCCTACATGGTGCTGGCAAAATTATTTAATAAATAACGTTGTGTTCCTATTCAATTATAAATTACCATGTTTAGTTACTGAAATGTGATGTTGAAAATTGTGATCAGGGTCACAATTCTATATTAATTAGTTTTTGAGAGAATGCATTCGACTGAAGGTAACAGTCAGTCAGATTAGGCTACAGGTTAAAAAAAGTTCTCTCAATTTTCATCCCTCAAACTCTACTGTTGGAATGATCTATAGTTATGCACATACGCATAAGGGATTTATTGACCATCATTGCAGTCAAACAAGTTAACATCCATTGATTAAAAAATGCCTAGCGAGTTTAATTATATTTTCTCTTGCAACATATTTCCTTTATCAGTCACATTAGCTCACAATAATGATTATTTAAATGTGCCAACTCCTCTCTTGCTGTTGAATGATTATTTTTGGCTTGTTTTCAGGCCTTGTGGGCAGGTTTTGGGTCGTCATTGGTCTAGAAATTTTGGCTGAGCCTGACAACCCTGGTTGTGACGTGACTTCAATTATGGGCTCGCGCTGTTGACAGAGGTTTGTCAAGTGAGTCAACAGCAAGACAAAAGCAGCTAAATTAATACATTTTTGATGTATTTATTTTGAAGGTAAGCAAATGGAGAAGCACCATATTTAAGTGTAATGTTTCCGGGGTATGTACATATGTTTGTTGAGATTTTATGTTTTTATGAACTTATGAAAGTCCTCTAGCCTACAAGCTAATTTAGCCGTTAGCCTTCTAGCTGGTAGCTCCGCATAGCAACGCTCGCTTCCCTAGTAACGGCCCTTTTGCAGCAGAGTGAATGAGACATGAAGCTCGATCTAGAGAGAGAGAGAAATTAAACAACTGTAACTAGATGTAAATCAAATATCACTATGAGATGAATTGGATGAATGTGTGTTTATGTATCAGAAATTGTATTATTATTATTATTATTATTGATTCTATTAATTGAATAGCAGTTTAGAAGAAATGTACAAGCCTAAATGAAACAACTTGATAAATACATTTTTTATGTCTTCAATTTATTTGAAGGTCTTGGTTCCAATTCTTCTCATCTCCACTGCATAAGTGTAACACATTCCCAACGTGTTTTATTTGAACATAATTGCACTGTAATTATTTGTATTTATTTAACCTTTATTTAACTAGGTAAGTCAGTTAAGAACACATACTTATTTACAATGATGGCCTACCAAAAGACAAAAGACCTCTGCGGGGACAGGGGCTGGGATTAAAAATGACAAAATAAATAACATATAAATATAGGATAAAACACACATCAATGATAACTGAGACAACACAACGCTACATACAGAGAGACAAATTTAAGCTGTATAATGTTCTTTACCAGGGTCCGAGACTTCATTAGTCCAACCATGCACTGCAGAAGTAATAGTAAAACTGCTTGGAAGCTATGTTTTATCACACTCTCATGTAGGAATTGTGTTCTGATATTATGAAGGAGTCCCTGATAACAAAATGGGTCCCCAATGCAAAGAAGTTTGGGACCCCCTGATCGAGAAAAGTCATGACACAATGCTCCTTTGTATTTTACATGATCAAATACTTTTCCAGCAATCAGTCTTTCAATCCACCCTAATCCACCCTGCTGGTAACTCACCCTGGACTCCAGTTTCTGGAGCTGCTTCTTGCCTCCCTTCATGGCCAGATTCTCAGCCTCATCCAGGCGGTGCTGCAGGTCCTTGACTGTGATCTCCAGGTTCTTCTTCATCCTCTCCAGGTGAGAACTGGTGTCCTGCTCCTTCTTCAGCTCCTCAGCCATCATGGCCGCCTGGAAAAGTAGTTTGTTTAATTTAAGGACCAATTGGCAAAAATCATAACGTTCCTCTGAGATCTTTGTTGTTCTTAACCAGCCCAGCTACCATTGGCACTTGGGGACAAATCAAGTTGATGTAAATCAAGGACTCACGTCAGTGATGGCCTTCTTGGCCTTCTCCTCTGCATTCCTGGCCTCCTGGACGATGTCGTCCACCTCTCCCTGCACCTGCACCAGGTCAGTCTCCAGCTTCTTCTTGGTGTTCAGAAGGCTGGTGTTCTGAAGGAAGAAACAAGACAATTTGTTTGACTCTCAAGATAACCTATAAGCACAAGCCTGGAATTATGAAGGTATAAGAGCAAGAACTGTTGAATTCCAGGTGTGTGTAAACGGTATGCTTGGTTGAGTTTCATTAGAAATGGCTTTTGACAGATACCTGGGAGTGCAGCAGTCCAACACGCTCACTGGCGTCTACCAGCTCAGTCTCAGCCACTTTGCGGCCTCTCTCTGTCTGCTCCAGAGCAACTCTCAGCTCCTCGATTTCAGCCACCATCAGACCGTTTCTGCGCTCCACCATGGCTGCCTGCTCCTTCATGTCCTCTGCAACACGGACGGCGTCATCAAGGTGCAATTGGGCATCCTGGGGTTCACAATGACATACGTTCATTGGGACTTGTGGAAGTAGAGGTGATAGGATGGGTGATAGAAATGTTCACTGGGAAGAATTTCCCCAATATCCCTACTGTTCTACAGTATATAGTTCAATCTATTCAATTCCTCTGTTCTGTTATTTTCTAGATTCACGAACAAATCCCTCTCCATGTTCAGGTGTTTGAGCCTGATGTCCCTTTACCTTGAGCTGTCCCTGGACATTCCTCAGCTGTTTCTGGGCCTCAGAGGCCTGTCTGTTGGAGTGGCTCAGCTGGATCTCCATCTCGTTCAGGTCTCCCTCCATCTTCTTCTTCACCCTCAGGGCATCATTCCTGCTCCTGACCTCAGAGTCCAGGGTGCTCTGCATGGAGTCAACCACTCTCTGGCTGTTCCTCTTGATCTGCTCCATCTCCTCGTCCTTCTCAGCGATCTTCCTGTCCACCTCACCCTTGATCTGGTTCAGCTCCAGCTGCACACGCAGAATCTTGGATTCCTCGTGCTCCAGTGTTCCCTGGACAAACAGAGGCAGTCAGGCCAATTGTGTTAAATACATTTGGATGTAGGAATTAAATATATATGACTACAATAACACCAATACAGAGGGCATTTCACTCTAGCTGGCATTGGTTAGTTAATACTGCTTTCCCATCAAACAGCTGTAGTTTGTACCTCAGCCTCCTCCAGAGCGGTCTGGATCTCAGACTTCTCTGTCTCCACAGTCTTCTTGGCCTTCTCCAGCTCATGGATGCTCTTGCCAGTCTCTCCGATCTGCTCAGTCAAGTCAGAGATCTCCTCTGCACACACACACACACACACGAAAAGTTTAGACTTGGGAGATTTTAAGTGGATATCGCCAATGTTGACATTGAATCATGAACAACAGTTTATTAACAGCAAATCATATTGCTAATAAAACATAAGACAAATAGAATTGCTATCAAATGCTCACGTTGCAGGTTCTTGTTCTCTCTCTTCAGAGTCTCCAGATGATCCAGAGCCTCCTCGTAGGAGTTCTTCATCTTGAAGAGTTCAGTGCTCATAGAGCGAGCCTCCTTCTGAGCTCCTTCCAGCTCAGCCTGGCCCTCTTCATACTTCTGCTTCCACTCTGCCAGAACCTAGCGAAATACATGGGATTTTCATCAGAAGTCATTGATGAAGAGTTTTGAATCAGAAATATGCTCAAATTTTACTACAATTGATCATATAGCAGACAGTAAATATCAGCCTATGGTGAGGTTTATTCATATTCACCTTGTCAAAGTTCCTCTGCTTCTTGTCGAGGTTGGCGGCCAATGCGTTGGCTCTCTCAACATCAATCATGAGGTCCTCCACCTCTCCCTGCAGCCTCTGCTTGGTCTTCTCCAGGGAGGCACACTTGGAGTTGGTCGCCTCAATGGTCTCCTCAGCATCCTGCAGACGCTGGGCCAGCTTCTTCCTGTTAGACAATAGAGGTCGGTTTTACAGTTTGAAAGAAATGTTAAATCATATACTGACCCCATCATATACCACCCTCACCATCAATACCCTATATTTGAGTTTTTTCTGTTGCGTGCGACTCACTTGGCCTCCTCCAGCTCCTCTGTGCGCTGGATAGCATCAGTTTCATACTTAGTCCTCCACTGAGCCACCTCACTGTTGGCCTTGGACATGCCGCGTTGCAGCTCTGCCTTGGCCTCCTGCTCCTCCTCAAACTGCTCCCTCAGGAGGTCACAGTCATGGCGGGCAGACTGAACACCGTGGGCCAGTGCGTTTTTAGCCTGTGAGAAAGAAAGACAAAATGCAAAGAGAGATGAGAGAGAAAGCCAAACAAATGACAGTAGGGGTCTCTGATGATGGAGAGACAGTAGGAGTCTATGAGGGTTTAGAGACAGTAGGAGTCTCTGAGGGTGGAGAGACACTAGGAGTCTGAGGGTGGAGAGACACTAGGAGTCTGAGGGTGGAGAGACACTAGGAGTCTGAGGGTGGCGTAGTCACCGTCTATGTAAATATATGGCTCTAAACTCTCCATCTTGGGTCCCTTACCTTGACCTCCTCCTCAATCGCCCTCTTCAGCTCCTCCACCTGCTGGGTGAAGGCCTGTTTTCCTCTGGTCAGCTGAGACACCAGGGCTTCCTTCTCCTCCAGCTGGCGACCAAACTCACCTGCAGGGACAGAGGGACATCTTGTTAATAGGGTCTCTGTTCTCTTGGATTGAAAATGGATTCTGAGGTATCATAGGGCAATGTTAGTTTATACTGCACAATTCACCACCTATGTGGATATAGCCCCTAATACATGTTGTGTTCTACAGAAGGAAAGCATTGGCTTGTTTTTCATTGTTGATGGTACCATTTTCTGTCAGGAGTCTGGCCCTCTGTCCGCTGATGTCGTTGATCTGGCGAACATTCTCATCATTCTTAGTCTTCAGCTCACTCAGCTGGTCCTCAAGAGTACGGCACATCTTCTCCAGATTGCCCTGTTAGTGAAACATGTTCCATCATTACTTTATATGTGGGACTCCTGTCAACTTCAGTTTACTTGAATGGTGATGTAGTTGACCATCCTCAACACTGCTTGATCAAAACATCACTACTCACCTTTGCCTTGGCGACGGCCTCCATGTTGCTGGAGAGGTCATCAATCTCCATCTTGTACTCGCTCTTCTCCTTCTCCAGCTTCTGCTTGACACGCTGCAGATTGTCGATCTGCTCCCCGAGCTCAGCCACACTGTCGGCCTGCTTCTTGCGCAGAGCGGCGGCTGTGGCCTCATGCTGCAGGGTGGACTCTTCAAGATCACGACGCAGCTTCTGGAACTCAGCCTCACGCTTCTTGTTCATCTCAATCTGAGCAGCAGTGGCGCCTCCGGCCTCCTCCAACCTCTCGCTGATCTCCTCAAGTTCCCTGGAGAGATCGGCCCTCTGCTTCTCAACCTTAGCCCTGGCAGCACGCTCAGCCTCAATTTCCTCCTCCAGCTCCTCAATACGGGCCTAGAACAGGGGCAGGAGCAGGGGGATGAACACTACAATACAGTTGAAACAATTGAAACTCACAAAATTATAATAGTATGTATATTTTTCATAAATGTGTTACGACAAGGATAGTTACACTAATTTATTCAGCAGACAGCGTTCCATGCAGGATCAAAAACCACAATGTTAATAAGCACCATCTTTACAACTAGTAAACAGCATCACCTTCCAACCTACTCAGCCATCAGAAGCCACCGGGAAAAATGTCTGCTTCCAGAATAATGTTGTTAAGGAACTGATTCAAGTCTGTGCTTTTCTGTACTGGAGCTTATATCCTGTACTGTACCTGGAGTTCCTTGATCTTCTTCTGCAGCTGAGCTCCCAGAGACTGCTCATCCTCAACCTTGCTGAGGAGCTGGGTGGTCTCAAACTCCTTCCTAAGAAACACAAACAGGTCAATTGCAGAGTTGGTTTTGTTTCTATAGTGTAAAGGCAGAGGATCATACCATTCACTTTCCTTACTGAATCAAATGCTGATTCACAATTACAATACTTCGTCAAGAACAACCATTAGAGCAGATAATACTGTAGTCATTTGTTTGTGTTTACTTCTTGATTTTCTCATCAGCTTGCTGCTTGTCATTCTCCAGGTCCATTATGGACTCCTGGGCCAGTTTCAGATCTCCCTCCAGCTTTCTCTTGGATCTCTCAAGGTCCATACGGAGCTTCTTCTCTTGCTCCAGAGAACCCTCAAGCTAGAAGATAAAAACACATATATTATTAAAATCTAAACAACTGAAGATAATATCATCTTACATACTATCATGGCCAAAATGTCAAACTCCACTCACGTCGTCCACTTGCTGTTCCAGCTTGGTCTTGGCCTTGGTCAGAGTGTTGACTTTGTCCTCCTCTGCCTGCAGGTCATCCAGTGTCTGCTGGTGGGCCTCTTGGAGGGCTTTCTTCTCCTTGGTGAGCTTGGCAACACTCTCATCCATAGACGCCATCTCCTCTGTCAGGTTTTTAACCTGTAAATGGCCACAACATAATTATACTTCACCATAAAGGGGAGATTTAGTTTGTTAAATATTACATTCATTTAATTTAGATTAGAAATGTGTCAACAATTACTGTACTGTAGATTCAACACTAGATGGGAAGTAACCCACAACTGAAATTCTACTATTGTGTCTTCATTTTTCCTGCACCCACAATACAACTTGAATTCCATTTCTGTTATGTTATGTTTTGAGTTGATTATTGTTTGGTTAGACTGTCTATGGCAAGACACAAGACCTTGTTTTCAGTGGCGTGCTTCTCCTTCTCCACTTTGGCCAGGGTGAGCTCCAGGTCATCAATGTCCTTCTTCAGCTCAGAGCACTCATCTTCCAGCTTCCTCTTCTTGGCAGTCAACTCAGCATTGATCTCCTCCTCATCCTCCAGCCTCTCGGTCGTCTCTTTGAGCTTGGCCTCCAGCTGGATCTTGCTCTTGATGAGCCCCTCGCACCTTTCCTCAGCATCGTTCAGACTCTCTCCTTCCTGGTTTCAGAAAAGGAGGAAGAATCAGAGGAATCAGAGGCCTCACTTTAGTGAAAGATGTCAGAGCAAATCAATAGACATTCATGAAACATACACAGCATATAATATGGGCAATAGAAATGTGAGTTGGCCACATACTTCACAGAGTGTTTATGTGTTTCTATTCATGTGTGTGTAAATTTGCCCATTTGAGGGTAGTTTTTCACTCACAGATGCTATTTGGAGCGACAGGTCGTTCTTCTCCTGCGTCAGGGCCACCAACTTCTCCTCCATTTGCTTCTTCGTGGACAGAGCCTTGGCCAGGTCTGCTGTCATCTTCTCATAGTTCTCCTTCATGTTGGCCAGCTCCTTCTCAGTCTCAGCGCTCTGCAGCAGGGGCTTGATCTTGAAGTACAACTTCATCCATGGCCAGGTTTTGACATTCATGAATGAGCGGATGTTGTACTGGATGGCGAAGATGGAATCTCTGGTCGACAGAAAGGACAGAGTGACATGGTGAGTGACATACTTAAAGCTACATTCTGGGATTAGATGAACAACAAAACAGAACCACCTGCCACTGTTTGTTTACAGCTGAGGAAGGGGGCTAGGGACATGTAACCCCTCCTAAATTCATAGACAGTGGTCTAGATGCAAGGCGGGTCATGCATTTTAAGCTGAATGAGGCATTTTATATACTTCAAGAATGAATATTTAAATGCAACACATTTAAATGACAATTGAACATCCACATCCCAAACTGCAGCTATAAAGCTAGAATCCTTAGTTGCTATATCCATTTCTGGACTAACTGAATTCACCCAAAAGCTGTAGTAGAGAATTATAAGATGTACTTTCTCATTCTGAACAACTCACAGCATATACAGTATGTAATCATAATGCATTAGATACAGGTGGTTAACAGAAAGCTTTGCCAAGATGTCTATTATTCCTCACCTCCTCTCCATCATCTTGGTGAACTCTCTCCTCATGAGGAATCCACGGCTGAGAGCCTGGACCATGCCGACCAGAGTGGCCAGCTTCTCATCTCTCATCTCCTCCAGGACACCCAGCAGACCGGCTTTGAAGAACACCTGAGACACAGGTTAACATGGTCAATGGAACCACAGATTGTGACAGATAGAAAGGGTCAAACCACTAGATTGATTTAAACAACATGAACTTTTACAAACACACCATGGGATGGGTTGTTTCCAAGTTGTTAGTACAGTTGTAGATTAATAATGTACACAGATGCAGATAACTGCAGCCATACCACTCTAGCACAATGCACATGATGATGAGTTTAGTTTATCTTCTATACTTGTGATGAATGAATTTGAAGAAAAACACTACAATTTTCCATTAGTTAACTGAAGAAAGAAGAAAATAATGGATATACCAACTGAAGAGATTTTAAATTATCATTGAAGTTGTGTTTTGACTGACCTTGGTGTGTCCAAACTTGTAATCCTCGTGATTCACATCAATGGACCCAAGCAGCTTCTCAGAAGCCTTCTTGTTGTCCATGAACTGGCCCTCAGGGATGACACTGGCATTCAGTACTTTGTACCTGAATGAGAAGACAGTTTTAAAGTATGTCAAGTTGTAATAGGTTGGTTATATTTTGTAAAAGGTAAGCCTGTTCTGATGCCGGGACAACCCTTGGAGCAGATATTTTATGTGGTGTGTGTGTGTGTGTGTGTGTGTGTGTGTGTGTGTGTGTGTGTGTGTGTGTGTGTGTGTGTGTGTGTGTGTGTGTGTGTGTGTGTGTGTGTGTGTGTGTGTGTGTGTGTGTGTGTGTGTGTGTGTGTGTGTGTGTGTGTGTGTGTGTGTGTGTGTGTGTGTGTGTGTGCTTGTGCTTGTGCGTATGTACCTCTGCTTGAAGTCAGCATAGAGGATTCTGCTGGGGAATCCCTTTCTGCAGATCCTGATACCCTCCAGTACACCATTACACCTGAGCTGGTGGATAACCAGGAAGTTCTCCATCAGACCTGGTAAAACAAAACAAGTCTCTTTTAATACTAATAAACAGGTTATAGATTGGGATCGTTAAGGTTACTGATACTGTACTGATAAGATGACATATTTAACTCAATATTTCTTGTACCTGGAGTCTTTGACTCGTTGGGGATCAAGCAGCGCACAAAGTGAGGATGAGTGCTCCTCAAGTTGGTCATCAGCTTATGTAAGTTCTCCTGTAAGAGGGTTACAAACCATTTTCTCAGGCCGACTGTCATTTAGAATAATTGCACCTTTTGAAGGACTGAATCTACACATTTCAAAAGCTCACCCTGAACTGGGAGGACACAGTCTGCATGGAACCACCCTTCTTCTTGCCTCCTTTCTTGGCTTTATCTGTTAAAATGGGGAAAAGTAAAAGAAAACTAGAAAAGTACATTTCCTAGAGCGGGTGGAATAAATAGAATCATAATAAGAGTATGTAAGAAATCTAGAGTGGTCTTGTCTTCAGCAAACACACTAATTATAAACCAGAGAATCTCTGGTTAACTTCACACGTATCTAGAGGCAAATGCTGCCAATGAGATTGTGTAAAATAAGACCAATTGTATGATTAAATTAACCAAGTGTATTAGTAAATCAACACAGTGATTAACCCCGAGAAATTGTGATACATTCAAAGACTTTAAAGAACATTTCGATCGGAGTTGTAACTAGTGCTTAATTATTTTGATGTGATGCCAGTCTTACCCTCAGGTGGGGCAGCAGGATACAGGGCAGCCAGAATTTTGACTGCGGACTTCCCGTACAGTTGACAAACTGAGTCGTTCAGGGGATCCTTGTTCTTCTCCAGCCAGCCAGTGATGTTGTAGTCCACAGTTCCGGCGTAGTGCACCAGGGAGAAGTGGGCCTCTGCCTTGCCTTTGGCAGGCTTGGGCTTCTCAAACGCCTGTGTTTTGCCAAGATGCTGGGAGTACAGCTTGTCCTTGAAGGTAGTGTCTGAAGACTTGGGGAACATGCACTCCTCTTCAAGGATGGAGAAGATGCCCAATGGCTTTACAAAAAGAGATGTATATCAAATTAGTGATATTTCCATTTAGGATCACATTAACTCCTTTAGTAAACATGCTGTTATAGGATTATATTCCTTTAGGGACACATAATAGGAAACATATTGAGATCTCAACAGTCAGATGCTGATAATATCTCACACAGCGTTCCATTTGAGCTTTGCTGTTGAGGTCCATTATAATCCTCACAGACATCTTACCTTCTCAATAAGCTCAATGCAGGCAGCCAAGTCCATACCGAAGTCAATGAAGGCCCAGACGATTCCCTCCTTCTTGTACTCCTCTTGCTCCAGGACGAACATGGTGTGGTTGAAAAACTGTTGCAGTTTCTCATTGGTGAAGTTGATGCACAGCTGCTCCATGCTGTTGTACTGTTGATGGAGTTTTAAAAGGGATAATTTCATCATACAAGACTGTAATCCATCTCAATCAGAACTAATTGTCTTGTTCTGGTCTCATACTCACATCAAAGATCTCAAACCCGGCAATGTCAAGCACACCAATATAGAACTGCCTTGGATTCTTGGTGTCCAACATCTCATTGATCCGGATGACCATCCACAAGAACATCCTCTCATAGATGGACTTGGCCAGAGCACTGACTGAGTTATTAACCTGCAATGATAATACCTCAAATTAATTCATGAGATATTGACCATGTCCAGTGATGAGGTGATACGAGCTTGGAAAAAACAACACTGTTCAAAAAGCATAGCACTCATCTCCACAAAGATTCCTGTGCTCAGAAAATGTTAGATGCTGTGTTTGGCAGTCTTACCTGAGCCACAGTCTGTCCCTTGGTCACATACTCGTTGCCGACCTTCACTCTGGGGTAGCACAGAGCCTTCAACATCTCAGCTGAGTTCAGGCCCAGCAGGTAGGCGATTTTATCAGCCACTGGAGAGAGAACCAACAACAACAGACTCAGGGACACAAGATCACTTGTTTATGATGTCACACTGACAAAATAGTTTGGCCAAATCATATCCGAATGTAGTATTTTGGTCTCCAAACTGATCTCCTGCCTGACTTTCATGTGGCACTGTCTGTCTTAGGTGTTCTATTTTATGTTGGGGAATGGGACTAATGCTCTACATATTTTATATCTATGAGTGGGACTCACCCTCTGTGCCGTCTGGCTCGGCCTGCTCCTCACGCTGCTTCTGCTTGAATTTCAAGTTTCCATGGTGCACTACAGCTCCTGTCAGCTTGTAGATGCCAAGCTTCTCTTCATTAGTGAAGCCCAGGATTGTTATGGCATCCTGGCATTAAAGAGGAAGTACAACAGAGATGAACTGAACTGTAATTTTCTCAGTTACACTAGAGTTCTGGGCTCACTCTGTAGGAGTAAGCGCTTAGACATAGAGACAGATATGACAAAATAGAGTAAGGACAGGTGTACATTAGACCAGAAACAGAAAGCGGACAGGAAACCAAAGATTAAACAGACATAAGTGTAATGGCCGAAGCCATACGTGCTTAATAAAGTGCATAAGGGCTTAGGGCAAAGAGGAGGAGGTGACCCTTAAATACATTATCTATTATGGAATGAGCAGGACACCATTATAAAGATTAGATAGAGAGGAGCAAACATAAGTGTTTAGGGTAAAGGCCATAAGTGTTTAGGGTAAAGGACATAAATGCTTAGGTTAAAGGCCATAAGTGCTTAGGGTAAAATAGACATATATTAATTTTAGGACACAAGAGGGTCCTGCCACCATTGTACTCTAATCAAGAGCGGATACAGGCATTATTGGGCATGAACAAGCAGGAAGTCTGGACTGAAAGATAATGGTGGCAGATGACCTGAGGGAAGTAAATTCATTAACATATGGAATGGACTCATATGCTGTATGTGTATAAATACAGAGCCAGTGCTCTGGGAAAGTGTGTGTTCCGCCGACCATCTAGGCTTCTGATATACTTGTATTAAAAGCCTATATTGAATTCACAAGTTCTTGTAAGTGTTATATTTTGAAACGATCCTCCACGACAACTCCAGAGCGAATGTGATGAATAGATATGACTCTGTGCCAACACATTAGTGATGGAAACACAAAAGGAGTTTTACACAGTTCCACAAGGCACTTAGCTCTCTTATGGAAGCCTTACATGACGGAATGTGAAGTTATGAAGAGTGGCTTGAGGCACATGCCTAACTAACACAAGTAATTTGTCCCATGTAGCTCAGTTGGTAGAGCAGGACACTTGCTACCCCAGGGTTGTGGGTTCAAATCCCACGGGGACCAGTATGAAAATGTATGCACTCACTTACAGTAAGTCTCTCTGGATAATGGAGTCTCCAAAATGACAAAATTGCAAATAAAAAATCATACATTCTCAGCTGCTACCAACTTTTAATTTCACAGTGCATTCAGTGTGTATGGTGGTCCTATCCATTCTATATCTAGAGTTTGGTTAACCCTTTGTTTGACTCACATCTGTGGCATCCAGCTCTTCATTGTCATTGATGCTGGCCACAGTGATCTGTCCCTGACTGCACATGGGGAAGTCGTAGGGGTTGGTGGTAATGAGCGCCAATTCTGTGGGCAACAAAGAACAACAGCTTGTCAGTTAAATATCTTAGAATTCTGCTCTCCTACCTTTATAGTATCTCTCCCTCCTTTACTCAATAGATGGACTCAATAATACATGTAGTATATAATGAATAATATCAAAAGAGGAGACTGAGACTTGTGGACTAGTGCATCACAGTGCATTACTTGATAGATATTTCCCAAAGACCTGACTCATGTCTAGATGCCTTGTTACCTTGGATGTAATCATTGTAATAGTATTATTAGTGTGGACTATGAATATTTTTAGCAAGTTCCATAGATGGGGGTGGGAGTAATTTCCCCTGAACCTCTACTTTGTCGTACCAACTATCTCAGGTTTGTGGCCTGTCATCATCTGGAAGAAGATGTGGTAGCCTCTCTCATCGGGCAGCTGGAAGGACACTCTGGACTTCTCCAGCAGATCTGGGAGAGAAAGTTTTAGTGACACAAGGAGAGTGAGAAAGAGAGAGAGAACATGAGATAACATTTCATTATATAATCTCCCCAAAAAAGTATTTGAATTTAGGAAAGAATTGAGAAACAATCAAAACCAACTCACAGGTTTCAATGTCAGCTTTAGCCAGTTTACCAGCTTGGAAGTGAATCCTGATGAATTTACCCTGTAGTAGAGTATGGGGGTTATAAATAGGTCAGCAAATTAATCAACATTTTAATTTGAAGACTCTTTTAAATGTTACAGTTTGTTGGACATCTATTGATTTAACAAAAGGGAACAACTGAAATAAATGTTTCCAATATGAGGTATCTTCCACAGTATGCCCTTCATACTTACAAAGCGAGACGAGTTGTCGTTCCTCACTGTCTTGGCATTACCGTAAGACTCCAGCAGAGGGTTAGCTGCAATGATCTGATCCTCAAGAGACCCCTGATTGAGACAAACACAAGTTGCTCAGAAACTGGGAAAGTGTTCAAGTTTGTTTTCGCTCGATTGCTTGAACACATTTCTTGAAACATGATTCACAGCTGGAAAAAAAGTTTGCTCAGAAAACCAAACAGAAATGTGATTAAAAGTCAAACATAAGAACAACCTACCTGCATTTTGTTGGGGTCTGCTTCCTTCTTGCCACCAGACACTGCAATGGTGGCAAAGTACTGGATGACACGCTTGGTGTTGACAGTCTTTCCTGCACCGGATTCTCCACTGGTTTATATGACAGAGAAAGAGGGGTTTTAGTTACATGTTTGAGTGTCAGATTGTCTTTTACTAAGAAATAGCATAGAAAAATCCACTGTTAACCTGTGTTCTGACATAAGTCTTGAACAAATAATCCTTCTCATCGACTCGTTATTACACAGAGCCTGATGCTCTAATCCATTCATATTGTCATGTATTTCATCACACCAAGTGACCCAATATATTACAATAGAAACACTTTCTCAAGTGACATTTTAGTAAACAACTTACGTAATCAGGACGGACTGGTTCTCCTTATCTGGAACCAAAAAACACATTGCTTATTATACTCAAGCAACATTCAGGGGACATTATTTAATTCATAGCATCATCATGAATTTCATTTTGGAACATTTTCCATTCAAGGGTAGTGAAATCAGATATTCCCAGCAAACTTATTACCTAAACTAGAAAACAGTAGATACCGACCTCTCTGAGGTATATTTTAATCCATCCATCGGCACTTGTGGACATTTTTATGTATTGGTCTGTCTATCCATGTGAGAGACGCAGACTCGGTCTCAACCTTTCAGTCTTTACTGAAGAATAGGGGTTGGGTCTGTAAAAATTGCTTTATAAATAAATGTGACTGATTGATCCATCCATCCATCCATGTATCCATCCATGAGATTTCGTACCAATCATCATGAACTGAAAGGCGTTGTCAGACACGGAGAAGATATGGGGTGGGGCCTCCATCCTCTTCTTCCCTCTGTAGGCGTTGACAACCTCTTCATCATACACAGGGAGCCACTTGTAGGGGTTCACCGTGGCACAGAAGAGCCCAGAGTAGGTCTGGATGAAAGCATAATTAATTTAGGAGATTAACAAAGTCAGATTGACATTTACCTGGATTTATGTGAGGATGTGGGTGTACTTTGGTAAACTGATGTGGGTTTACTGTATTGATATGTTTTGGTTTCTACCTTTCATTTATGTGTAGTACAGTATGTGTATATTTATTATGTTCATGTATGTGTGTGTTTGTATGTGCAGGTTTCTTACATAGATCATCCATGCTGCATAACGCTCTTTGAGGTTATACAACACAGAGGCTTCATTCAGGTAGGTCATCATGGCCATGTCCTCAATCTTGTCGTACTTAGGGGGGTTCATCTCATAGATGTCTGCAACTTTGAACTCTTTTCCTTCCTGAAACAGTCAGAAATCTAGATTACAACACAGGTCAAAGTGGACATGACTGAATGCTTTTTGCTCATTAAATAGAAGTATAATCAGTAACAAAATGCATACCCACATTAATCCAACTACTTTTTCTACCACCCACTGACACATAACTGTTTTTTTTACTAGTCAATAACAAACAATCCATGCCATTTTTAAATAGCAGCGATGAAAATGATGTACTTGAAGGTTATATTCTGCTTACAAAAAACATGAGTATTTCTTTGTTGTTGCATTTAGTAGATTTTAAAATAATTAGAGTGCACATACTTGAATTTGAATACTTTTCAGATGAGACTTACCTCCTTAGTGCCGTCAGGTTTCGTGACTGTTACAGTACACTTCCCTTCTGTCCTGGCAGTGACCAGACCCTTAAGGTACAGCTCCACCTTGTCTGCCACATAGCAGGCGTTCTTTGAATCAAAGGGTGTGGCTTGTGCCTCCATCCGCTCCTTCTCAGACTTACGGAGGTATATGGCAGCCTTGCCGTAGATTTGCATCTCAGCGTCCGTACTCATGGTGACGGATAACTAGGAAAGAGATGAAACAAGAAACATGATTGACTCTGTGGTGCTTCCTCCCCAGTCAACAGAGTTAGGTGAGCGGTATCTCTCAGAATATTCTCATCACTTTTTATGTGAAGACTCAAACCATGTCTCACCTTCTTTTCCCCTTCCTACAGATGAATGTGTACTTCTTGGAGGACCCTGTGAAACATGAGAGTGTTGTGAAAACACACATAACCAAAGCCTTATCAATTAGCCCCGAATGGCTAGAAAACATGTAACTCAATCATTACAGCCATGTCAAATTCAACTACAGGTGCAACTGATATCTTTTATTTTTCTATTGGCAACTCACTTTACTACACATTCTTTCAGGGATTCAAATAAATTCCCATAAAACCCAGTTACATTCTAGAACACCCTTTCAAGTGCAGGAGCACCACTTTTGACTGTAAATGAAAGTTACCAATTTGAAATAAAACACATTTATTAAAGTAAAACACATAATACAAATATATATATTTTTTAACATATTTTTTTTTAGAAATGCCACTTGATTGCATATTGTCAAATCTTACAAGAGACATGCAGAAGTCAATTCAAACAGTGCAGTTAGCTACTGCCTCAGATGCTGAGTACAAAGATGAGATACATGTAAAAATCTAAGGAGGTGGAGAGGTCTTACCACAGAGGAAGAAGGTATCTGACTTATGGATGCTGGGGCCTCAGCCTCCTTATATCTGGTTGGAAGTGCCAACCAGGCAAAAGTTAATTATGGACCACTCTGGGAAAGGACATGTATTGACTGAGAGACCTCTGTGTGTCTGTGTCTCACTAGCACCTCCCACTGAGTCCATGTTGCCCCACTACAACTAATACAGTTTTCTTGAAAATCTAAGCCTTATTTAGTTCAACTTTAGTGGCATTAATCCTTATCAACCACTTTACATATACAGTACATACAGTACCAGTCAAAAGTTTGGACACACCTACTCATTACAGGGTTTTTCTTTATTTTTACTATTGTCTACATTGTAGAATAATAGTGAAGACATCAAAACTATGAAATATCACATGGAATGATCTAGTAACCAAAAAAGTCTTAAACAAATCAAAATAGATTTGAGATTCTTCAAAGTAGCCACCCTTTGCCTTGATGACAGCTTTGCATACTCTTGGCATTCTCTCAACCAGCTTCATGGGGTAGTCACCTGGAATGCATTTCAATTAACAAGTGTGAAATGTATTTCCTTCTTAATGTGTTTGAGCCAATGAGTTGTGTTGTGACAAGGTAGGGGTGGTATACAGAAGATAGCCCTATTTGGTAAAAGACCAAGTCCATATTACGGCAAGAACACCTCAAATAAGCAAAGAGAAATGACAGCCCATCAATACTTTGATATTGAGTGGAGATTGATGAGGGCCATTTTTTAAAAACATTTTTTTTTTAGAATAAGGCTTAACGTAACATCATGTGGAAAAAGGGGAGGGGTCTGAAAACTTTCTGAATGTAAATAGAAAAGTATTTGGACATCCCTTCAAATTAGTGGATTCGGAAATTCACCCGTTACTTACAGGTGTATAAAATCGAGCAGACATCCATGCAATCTCCAAAGACAAACATTGGCAGTAGAATGGCCTTACTGAAGAGCTCATTGACTTTCAACGTGGCACCCTCTTAGAAATCCAACTTTCGAACAAGTCAGTTTGTCGAATTTCTGCCCTGCTAGAGCTGCCACGGTCTGGAAGTAAAGTCAGCGCAAGAACTGTTCGTCGGTAGCTTCATGAAATGGGTTTCCATGGCCGAGCAGCCGCACACAAGCCTAAGATCACCATGCCCAACGCCAAGCGTTGGCTGGAGTTGTGTAAAGATTGCCGCCATTGGACTCTGGAGCAGTGGAAGCGTGTTCTATGGAGTGATGAATCACGCTTCGTGATCTGGTAGTCCGACAGACTAATCTGAGTTTGGCGGAACGCTACCTGCCCAAATGCATAGTGCCAACTGTAAAGTTTGGTGGAGGAGGAATAATTGTCTGGGGCTCTTTTTCATGGTTCGGGCTAATGATTTTTGGAATTAGCTGGTCGAAGGCAGTCCACATACTTTTGGTCATGTAAGTGTATTGCTCTTGTTTTGAATCTCTCCATGTTCATTATTATTAAACTCACCACTCTACCTGCTTCCTGACTCCCTGCATCTCTGTTAAAACTCTCGTTTTAATATAATGAATCTATTCCTTTTAAAATATTTTTTTCAAAGCAAACAAACATCTTATAGTCAAAACTTGATGTATAAGCAGGTGAGCTGGTTCTACTCTTATTGTTTTGTGCTGGAAATCTAAAGGGGTCAAGAATTACATGTCAAGCCTCTTACCATAGATAAACAGGCTAGAAATGTTCTAACCATTTTTTTTTATTGTGAAGCTTGCATTCAATTGCCCTTCCCTGTTGCACACAACAAGCTTCCATAGCCCCTGTCACGAGGGGATTTATGGCTGATTTCAAACCCTGTTACGGTCCACCCTGTTACTTTATTTGGCACTTAATAGCGACATATTTATTTGATTTAACCTCTTGAGATGGTTAAACATGTGTTTTATTAAGTTGAACACATGCTGTCTATGAAGGAATGTTAAACTTAGGCAAAATCAAATGTTTTCATTCACCAAGTTTCACTACCCAAAAGTACTCATTTCGTGGAATGACCCATGTTTCACTACCCAAAAGGGACTCATTTCGTGGAATGACCCATGATCTATTAAAGATTCTGGAGGCACTTTTATTTGTCTCACATGTCAGTTGGCTAAAACGGTCCAGTCGGATTCTTATGACTTACATATCACCAGTACAGTATTTCAACAATCTTTTCCACTCATATTGCTGACAGCGATATAACTGCCTCAAACGTTTATTACACTCTGAAGTTAACCGCTTAGCAGCTGAGCTGGCTTCAATGATGACCTTTATTTATGACCTTTTCTGTTGGACATACATTTTCTGAGCGATAACTGAGCTTCACTCAGGGCAAAATATGCATACCCTACAAAGGGCTAAATGTATGAAAATAAATGTGTCACAATATTCTCTATGCTCTGAAATGGCACACTGAGAGAACTCATCAAAACTCTGCTTGGATTTCGAGAGACACAATTTGATTTATACGATTGGTATGAAACATTTTGTGATGTCATATATTTTGAGATGGGGGGTTATCTGAATAAAGAATACACCCCCAAGTCAGGAACATTTACTTTACAGGTACTTAATGAAGAGCAGGGGGAGGTTGAACTCTGATAACACACAGGTACTTAATGAAGAGCAGGGGAGGTTGAACTCTGATAACACACAGGTACTTAATGAAGAGCAGGGGGAGGTTGAACTCTGATAACACACAGGTACTTAATGAAGAGCAGAAACTCTGATAACACACAGGTACTTAATGAAGAGCAGGGAGAGGTTGAACTCTGATAACACACAGGTACTTGATGAAGAGCAGGGAGAGGTTGAACTCTGATAACACACAGGTACTTAATGAAGAGCAGGAGAGGTTGAACTCTGATAACACACAGGTACTTAATGAAGAGCAGGGGAGGTTGAACTCTGATATCACCAGCTGGCAGTCCGACGGACTAATCTGAGTTTGGCGGATGCCAAGAGAACGTTACCTACCCGAATGCATAGTGCCAATTATAACGTTTGGTGGAGGAGGAATAAAGCTTCTGGAGCTGTTTTTCATGGTTCGAGCTAGGCCCCTTAGTTCCAGTGAAGGGAAATCTTAACACTACAACATACAATGACATTCTAGACTATTCTGTGCTTACAACTTTGTGGGAACACTATGGGGATGGCCCTTTCCTATTTCAGCATGACAATGCCCCCATGCATAAAGCGAGATCCGTGTGGTGTGGAGGTCGATGTGGAAGAACTTGACTGGCCTGCACAGAGCCCTGATCTCAACCCCATCGAATACCTTTGTGATGAATTGGAACGCCGACTGTGAGCCAGGCCTAATCGCCCAAATTAGTGCCAGACCTCACTTGTGTGGCTGATTGGAAGCAAGTCCCTACAGCAATGTTCCAACATCTAGTGGAAAACCTTCCCAGAAGAGTGGAGGCTGTCATAGTAGCAAAAGGGGGACCAACTCCATATTAATACCCATGATTTTGAAATGAGATGTTCGACGAGCTTCTAGTGCATGTTATGTACAACCTACCTAAAAGCCAAAATACGCAACGTACACAGGTAAGGTCAGGGACATTTCCCCTGCGTATTGAAACAGGTAAGATCAGGGACATTTACCCTGCACTTTGAAACAGGTAAGATCAGGGACATTTCCCCTGCGTATTGAAACAGGTAAGATCAGGGACATTTCCCCTGCGTATTGAAACAGGTAAGATCAGGGACATTTCCCCTGCGCATTGAAACAGGTAAGATCAGGGACATTTCCCCTGCGTATTGAAACAGGTAAGATCAGGGACATTTCCCCTGCGCATTGAAACAGGTAAGATCAGGGACATTTCGCCCTGCGTATTGAAACAGGTAAGATCAGGGACATTTCCCCTGCGCATTGAAACAGGTAAGATCAGGGACATTTCCCCTGCGTATTGAAACAGGTAAGATCAGGGACATTTCCCCTGCGCATTGAAACAGGTAAGATCAGGGACATTTCCCCTGCGCATTGAAACAGGTAAGATCAGGGACATTTCCCTGCGCATTGAAACTGGTAAGATCAGGGACATTTCCCCTGCGCATTGAAACAGGTAAGATCAGGGACATTTCACCTGCGCATTGAAACAGGTAAGATCAGGGACATTTCCCCTGCGCATTGAAACAGGTAAGATCAGGGACATTTCCCCTGCGCATTGAAACAGGGAAGATCAGGGACATTTCTCTGCGTATTGAAACAGGTAAGATCAGGGACATTTCCCCTGCGCATTGAAACAGGTAAGATCAGGGACATTTCCCTGCGCATTGAAACAGGTAAGATCAGGGACATTTCCCCTGCGCATTGAAACAGGTAAGATCAGGGACATTTCCCCTGCGCATTGAAACAGGTAAGATCAGGGACATTTCCCCTGCGTATTGAAACAGGTCAATATTGTGGTGAGATAGAAGAGGAAAGACTGTTAGAGGATGAAATACATGTATCCTTACTGCAGAAAGCTCACCATCTATACCCTGGCATTATGTGGCTGAGCCATGAGGGGAAGCCCACCATCTATACCCTGGCATTATGTGGCTGAGCCATGAGGGGAAGCCCACCATCTATACCCTGGCATTATGTGGCTGAGCCATGAGGGGAAGCCCACCATCTATACCCTGGCATTATGTGGCTGAACCGTGAGGGGAAGCCCACCATGTATACCCTGGTATTATGTGGCTGAGCCGTGAGGGGAAGCCCACCATCTATACCCTGGCATTATGTGGCTGAATCGTGAGGGGAAGCCCACCATCTATACCCTGGCATTATGTGGCTGAGCCATGAGGGGAAGCCCACCATGTATACCCTGGCATTATGTGGCTGAGCCGTGAGGGGAAGCCCACCATATATACCCTGGCATTATGTGGCTGAGCCATGAGGGGAAGCCCACCATGTATACCCTGGCATTATGTGGCTGAGCCGTGAGGGGAAGCCCACCATCTATACCCTGGCATTATGTGGCTGAATCGTGAGGGGAAGCCCACCATCTATACCCTGGCATTATGTGGCTGAGCCATGAGGGGAAGCCCACCATGTATACCCTGGCATTATGTGGCTGAGCCGTGAGGGGAAGCCCACCATCTATACCCTGGCATTATGTGGCTGAGCCGTGAGGGGAAGCCCACCATCTATACCCTGGCATTATGTGGCTGAGCCATGAGGGGAAGCCCACCATCTATACCCTGGCATTATGTGGCTGAGCCATGAGGGGAAGCCCACCATCTATACCCTGGCATTATGTGGCTGAGCCATGAGGGGAAGCCCACCATCTATACCCTGGCATTATGTGGCTGAGCCATGAGGGGAAGCCCACCATCTATACCCTGGCATTATGTGGCTGAACCGTGAGGGGAAGCCCACCATCTATACCCTGGCATTATGTGGCTGAACCGTGAGGGGAAAGGCCTTTTCATTTCCTGGACTGTGATCTCATCTTCACTGCAGCCAGCGTTTATTGTTTGGTACATCTGCCAACGCAGCCTAATTCTGGCACCGATGCCACTGTTATTAGACAATATATTTACTTAACGTGTTTGTGGGTGGAGAGAAAATTAGCACCATGCAGACTAAATGTTTATGACATTAAGTTATTTTAATGTGCAAAGATCTTGCATGATCTATGACCTGTGTTTTTGTATTTGAGGGACATGTTTCTCTATGCTCCAAACTTGCTCTTGGCAGAAGTTACCCTCTGGGATAAAACTGACCTTAGATCAGTGTCAGAGGAGTATGTACAGCTGTCATACCCAACTAGACAACTGTGCATTTGGCCACAAAGACCTCAACTGACTTTACAGCCATGGGTCTTCTCACTATGCATATCAGGTGGTAATTTCAAGTCAATTCAGGAAGTGAACTGAAATATATTTTTTAAAGGAACGCATTGTGACAATGTTTCATTTCAGTTTACTTCCTGAATTAAATTAATTGTATTTCTTCCACTCCAGCACTAACATACTGGATCTGATTTCAAGTAATTAAGGGCTGAATTGAGATCATGATTAGTTGTAAATCAAATGTTATTGGTCACGTAGCACATATTTTACACATGTTATCACAGGTGCAGCGAAACACTTCTGTTCCTATCAGTGCAGTAATACCTAACAATACAATACAGGCAAATCCCCCCAAATAAGATGTTTTCATTGGTCAGAATGCAATGAGCAGATTGAGATTAAGAATCCAGGTTCTGTATTTATTACACAGCGGAACAGGAACACAGAGCAACATGAGGGGAGGGTTTGATTGAGGTTGATTAAGGTTTAGGATTTGGGGGGGCTTGTTAAGGCCGATAGGAAGGTTAGGTCGTGGAAACATAAAGTTGTATTTTTAAACATTTGACAAACCACTTCCCATGTGACATTGGCTTGTCATCTCGTGGGTTAAAGCCAATAGTCTACCCTTTTGCAGTGTGACTTATCAAGGAATCTTATCACGTGTACAAACTGGTGTTGGTACTTTAATAGATGTGCAGTGAAATCAAGTGGGACATTTATCCTAACTGAGTGCAGTGAACCTCTTCTTTATATCAGTAAGTCTTGGCCTCTCTATTTGAGTCTAGTTCATTGGAATCAAGCTATTTGTTGTTTTGTACATGAAATATTTCCCTATCAAAGATCAGAACTTAACCATTACTCAATCAAAGAGTAATATTACAAATAAAAGCTATTTTCTGGTATTTGGGTGTACTCCTATCATTCATTCAGAAGGCTTGTGTTGGGAACCTTAAATGTCTTAGCGTTTTGGAGCTCCACTTTGCTCCTGTGAAAATCAAGGAGTGGCATAGTACAGCTACAGTCATAAACATTACATAGGAGCAATAGCATTTAGCATAAACTGAGGGCATGAGTATAAGGATGAACATAGGGCAAGTTCAAGGCAGAATTACTTTCTCATGTTCCACACAAAGAACAGACAGAATCAGGCATCAACCAGCATGAACTAGTACTCAGGTAGAAGCATGCTGCTTATATGGGAAATGAAAGGGGTGGAAAAGGGCAGCAACAGGTGATTAGGGAGTGGGAACAGGTGTGGAGGGAAGGGGCGTGGCCTAGGGTAATTAGGAGCAATTGGGAGTCCTGTCGGAGTGGCATGACTCTTCACAACAAGTTGATTTATCCAAAGATTGTATACTATATTGACAAGAAATTTGAGTGAACACTCTAACATTGGAAATACATGTCCTCAAAGATGGAAAGCAGGTGGGAGGAGGCGAGACGAGGTGGGAACAATTTAGCCAATGAAAGGGCAGATACTGTGTGTTAACAACAGATAGATAGAGGACTCATATTCATATCTGTGCCATTATAGTGTCTGTGACATCATGGGCAGTGCCATTGAGGCTATCATTTTAGAGTGGTCAATTATATTCTTCTTCATTGGCTGATGGCTCCCAACTCATAGGAATCCCAACCTGATTTCTAGTAATTAAGGGCTAAATGGAAGGTTATGATCATTTGATTCAGCTGAACCTGCTGTGTTATTGCTGGGGCAGAATAAAAGCCTGCACTCCATGTGGATGGGCTGTCCAGAAAAGGAGTTGAATTCCCCTGATATACTGATATTAACTGTCAGTTGTCATTAAGCAGTTGAGTAAACTGTCATCATAAAACTGTGATTGTACATTTGTATTTTAGCAGGGCCTTGGGGGGGATCGGATAGTAACTGCTGATCCAATACATTTTGCTCTGTAAAATGACCTGCAAAGTAGTTTTGCCTGTCGCACCAGAGCCTTGGATCACATCAGCATTTCTTTTAACATGATTCAATCCATTAAAATGTCATACCCATTAAAAATCTAAATCTGGATGTGAAATGTCACATGCTGTGGCATGGATCCACAAAACCAACAAGCTTGGCTCGGATAATTCACATCTTATTTTCCAGGTCACATATCTCTCTGTAAATCTATTACGGTGTCAGCAATGTGAGGATCTCAGGGCTGACTTATAAGGTCAAAATAATGTGCTGGCCTGTATCGGATCTCTCTGTGGTCCACAGTAAATGTATGAGGTGTTCACCTTTCAGCATGCAGTGTGAAGTCAATGGAGGGATAAATGTAATATGAATCTAATGCATTTACAAGGAGAAACACTTGGATCAAATGGGGAGCTGTTGTGTTTTTCAGCAAGTTGTACAAATCTTTGGACAAACAAGTCCACAGTTATTATCCCCTGCCTAGTGACCGTCTCCAACCATGACCGTGATCCAGAACTGGCAGCCCAGAGTCATTTGGGATTTCTTCATGACCCTGCGTCATAGAGATGGTATCAAACCACATTGCTGATCTGTTCATTAAACTCCAATTTGATCCCATGCAGTCCATGGCAGAGTTTCAGTAAGCGAACTAAAGCAGATCATTTACAAGCCCAATATGTCCATGTTCAGAAAGGTTGTGTCAGAAATACATGCAGCCTCCACACCAATACAGTACATTCAGAAAGTATTCAGAGCCTTGACTTTTTTACACATTTTGTTACATTACAGCCTTGTTCAAAAATGTATGAAATAGTTGTTTTTCCTCATCAATCTACACACAATACCCCAGTAATGACAAAGCAAAAACAGGTTTTTGGATTTATACTGAAACAGATGTTATACTGAAACTGAAGTATCACATTTACATAAGTATTCAGACTCTTTACCCAGTACTTTGTTGAAGCACCTTTGAAGGCGATTACAGCCTCCAGTCTTCTTGGTTATGACGCTACAAGCTTGGCACACCTACATTTTGGGAGTTTCTCCTATTCTTCTTCGCAGATCCTCTCAAGCTCTGTCAGGTTGGATGGGAAGCATCGCTGCACAGCTATTTTCAGGTCTCTCCAGAGATGTTTGCTCTGGCTGGGCAACTCAAGAACATTCAGAGACTTGTCCCGATGCCACTCCTGTGTTGTCTTGGCTGTGTGCTTAGGGTCGTTGTCCTGTTGGAAGGTGAACCTTCGGCCCAGTCTGAGGTCCTGAGTGCTCTGGAGCAGCATTTCATCAAGGATCTCTATGTACTTTGCTCTGTTCATTTTTCCCTGGATCCTGACTAGTCTTCCAGTCACTGCCGCTGAAAAATATCCCCACAGCATGATGCTGCCACCACCATGCTTCACCGTAGGGATGGTGCCAGGTTTCCTCCAGATGTGACATTTGCATTCAGGCCAAATAGTTCAATTTTATGTTTCATCGGACCAGAGAATCTTGTTTCTCATGGTCTAAGAGTCTTTTGGTGCCTTTTGGCAAAAGTAGGCGGTCATGTTCCTTTTACTAAGGAGTGGCTTCCGTCTGGCCACTCTACCATAAATTGGCCTGATTGGTGGAGTGCTGCAGAGATTGTTGTATATCTGGAAGGTTCTCCAATCTCCACAGAGGAACTCTGGAGCTCCTCACTTGTTCCCACAGATTTACAGGTTTGCAGATTGTCTGGCAGGGTAACTCTTTATTGCTAGCTAGCTAGCTTGTGTTTTTGTTTGAATGACACATCTGGACACAGTACCAGCTTCTTGTTTCTACTCTGGTGATCCCCTGCCTGTTTCCTAAATATAACACACACCATGGTGGTCCATACATCCTGCCAGCCAGCCCAGGGGAAGCCCTTGTGGAGTACTGCAGTGATCCCCAGTCTCCTAAAACTCTCGCACACATTGCCAGTCGATCAACTGTTAGGGAAAGCCCTCACTACATGCCAACTTAACAACAGTCAGGGTGGAGAGGTTAACTGTGGTTATTATTAACGGTTTGTTTTGGCAATGCTTTAGGCTCCTCCCATTCCTCCATGCTTTAGGCTCCTCCCATTCCTCCATGCTTTAGGCTCCTCCCATTCCTCCATGCTTTAGGCTCCTCCGATTCCCCTCTAGGATCTCTTTCAGGCACCTCCAATAACACTTGCAGTGGTAGGCATAAAAAGGCCCTTTGTTGCCCCCTATTGATGAGTAGGGGATGAATTAATGAACATGAATGAATGAATGAATGAATGAATGAATGAATGAATGAATGAATTAATTAATGAATTAATTAATTAATGAATTAATGAAATTGTGTTTTTGTGCCAAATCTTCAATTGACAACCCATCCCTTAGGGGATTGATCAAACAAAAGGTTCTCAATTTGGGTTCAACTGTTGTTTTTGAATCATATCTATGTCTCCCTTAATTTGGTTTTCATACAGATGTTCACAGTCAGACTGTTGAAATAGATCAGAATTTCAGTTTCCCAGGCTCTCCCTATGGATAGATCCCATTGAAAAACTTTACTAGCTACTAGCTACTTGGCATCTTCAACAGTCTATTCTAAAGTCTCATCAGACACACCTTCCATGTCACCTCACAGGGTTCCCAGCCCATGTTATTGTCATACACACCTTCCATCTCACCTCACAGGGTTCCCAGCCCATGTTATTGTCATACACGCCTTCCATCTCACCTCACAGGGTTCCCAGCCCATGTTATTGTCATACACGCCTTCCATCTCACCTCACAGGGTTCTCAGCCCATGTTATTGTCATACACACCTTCCATGTCACCTCACAGGGTTCCCAGCCCATGTTATTGTCATACACACCTTCCATCTCACCTCACAGGGTTCCCAGCCCATGTTATTGTCATACACACCTTCCATCTCACCTCACAGGGTTCCCAGCCCATGTTATTGTCATACACGCCTTCCATGTCACCTCACAGGGTTCCCAGCCCATGTCCCAGGTTATTGTCATACACACCTTCCATGTCACCTCACAGGGTTCCCAGCCCATGTTATTGTCATACACACCTTCCATCTCACCTCACAGGGTTCCCAGCCCATGTTATTGTCATACACGCCTTCCATCTCACCTCACAGGGTTCCCAGCCCATGTCTTTGTCATACACGTTTTCCATCTCACCTCACAGGGTTCTCAGCCCATGTTATTGTCATACACACCTTCCATCTCACCTCACAGGGTTCTCAGCCCATGTTATTGTCATACACACCTTCCATCTCACCTCACAGGGTTCCCCAGCCCATGTTATTGTCATACACACCTTCCATCTCACCTCACAGGGTTCCTTAGCTGTTTTTCATAAAAGTCATTATCACAGGGTTCCCAGCCCATGTCCCAGGTTTTGTCTACACACCTTCCATGTCATCATTCCCAGCCCATGTTATTGTCATCCATCCATCTCTCACAGGGTTCCCAGCCCATGTTAATAACACCTTCCATTCTCACAGGTTCCCAGCCCATTTATTGTCATACAGTTCCATCTCACCTCATTCAGCCCATGTTATTGTCATAACACCTTCCATCTCACCTCACAGGGTTCCCAGCCCATGTTATTGTCATACACACCTTCCATCTCACCTCACAGGGTTCCCAGCCCATGTTATTGTCATACACACCTTCCATCTCACCTCACAGGGTTCCCAGCCCATGTTATTGTCATACACGCCTTCCATCTCACCTCACAGGGTTCCCAGCCCATGTTATTGTCATACACACCTTCCATCTCACCTCACAGGGTTCCCAGCCCATGTTATTGCCACACGCCTTCCATGTCACCTCACAGGGTTCTTTTATTGTCATAAATTCCATTTCATAAGGGTTCCAGCCCAAGTCAAACAACATCCCAGTGAAAAGGCATCTCACCTTTCCCAGCCCATGTTTTGTCATACACACCTTCCATCTCACCTCACAGGGTTCCCAGCCCATGTTATTGTCATACACACCTTCCATCTCACCTCACAGGGTTCCCATCACATGTCCCCAGTTATTGTCATACACGCCTTCCATCTCACCTCACAGGGTTCCCAGCCCATGTCCCCAGTTATTGTCATACACACCTTCCATCTCACCTCACAGGGTTCCCAGCCCATGTCCCCAGTTATTGTCATACACACCTTCCATCTCACCTCACAGGGTTCCCAGCCCATGTTATTGTCATACACACCTTCCATCTCACCTCACAGGGTTCCCAGCCCATGTTATTGTCATACACACCTTCCATCTCACCTCACAGGGTTCCCAGCCCATGTTATTGTCATACACGCCTTCCATCTCACCTCACAGGGTTCCCATCACATGTCCCCAGTTATTGCAAGTTTAGGTGCAAACTTATGGACAACTAAAAGTAACGTACTGCTCTGTTATGAACATGTTCTAAAAAATAAATAAAAACTTCTTATCATCACACCTTCCTGCTGAATAGTCCAGAACAGGCCACATGTCTGATACAGTTTGGAATACGAGGCACAACCAAGATCTTTGAGTGTTTTAGTTTATATATATATATATTTAGAAATGCTAGTAAACTCAAGAATGTCTTCACCAAAGCAAAACTGAAAAGCACTTTTCTTAGTAGCTGGTTTTCTAAAAGTCATTATCTATGTTTTTGTCTGGTTGATCATGAGTCTCCATCTTCTACACCAAGTGACTGCACATAATAACATGTTCTGCAGGTCTTGTTCAGTTTCTGCCATCAAAATAATATCATCAGCATATAAAAGAATACTTAGCATTTCATCGTCATATCTCTCTCCAATATTTAACTCTTTCATTTATTTTGCCAAATCATTTATAACCAAAGCAAACAACATCAGTGAAAAGGCATCTCCTTGTTTTTACACCCAAGGGTGTTGTTTGGAGATCTGCAATAAAGAGTAAGGCCCTTGAGGTGGGTCATGTTCATTAATACTTCCCAACTGTCTCCTTGGGGACAACCAGATGTTTCACAGATGTGTTATCGCCCTGAACTGGCACACCTGATTCTATTAGTCAAGGACTTGGAGACAGTTGGCTATTTTTTATTTTATTTTATTTTTTACCTTTATTTAACCAGGCAAGTCAGTTAAGAACACATTCTTATTTTCAATGACGGCCTGGGAACAGTGGGTTAACTGCCTGTTCAGGGGCAGAACGACAGATTTGTACCTTGTCAGCTCGGGGGTTTGAACTCACAACCTTCTGGTTACTAGTCCAACACTCTAACCACTAGGTTGTAACCTCATCTGTACCAGTTTGAACTCACAACCTTCTGGTTACTAGTCCAACGCTCTAACCACTAGGTTGTAACCTCATCTGTACCAGTTTGAACTTACAACCTTCTGGTTACTAGTCCAACGCTCTAACCACTAGGTTGTAACCTCATCTGTACCAGTTTGAACTCACAACCTTCTGGTTACTAGTCCAACGCTCTAACCACTAGGTTGTAACCTCATCTGTACCAGTTTGAACTCACAACCTTCTGGTTACTAGTCCAACGCTCTAACCACTAGGTTGTAACCTCATCTGTACCAGTTTGAACTCACAACCTTCTGGTTACTAGTCCAACGCTCTAACCACTAGGTTGTAACCTCATCTGTACCAGTTTGAACTCACAACCTTCTGGTTACTAGTCCAACGCTCTAACCACTAGGTTGTAACCTCATCTGTACCAGTTTGAACTCACAACCTTCTGGTTACTAGTCCAACGCTCTAACCACTAGGTTGTAACCTCATCTGTACCAGTTTGAACTCACAACCTTCTGGTTACTAGTCCAACGCTCTAACCACTAGGTTGTAACCTCATCTGTACCAGTTTGAACTCACAACCTTCTGGTTACTAGTCCAACGCTCTAACCACTAGGTTGTAACCTCATCTGTACCAGTTTGAACTCACAACCTTCTGGTTACTAGTCCAACGCTCTAACCACTAGGTTGTAACCTCATCTGTACCAGTTTGAACTCACAACCTTCTGGTTACTAGTCCAACGCTCTAACCACTAGGTTGTAACCTCATCTGTACCAGTTTGAACTCACAACCTTCTGGTTACTAGTCCAACGCTCTAACCACTAGGTTGTAACCTCATCTGTACCAGTTTGAACTCACAACCTTCTGGTTACTAGTCCAACGCTCTAACCACTAGGTTGTAACCTCATCTGTACCAGTTTGAACTCACAACCTTCTGGTTACTAGTCCAACGCTCTAACCACTAGGTTGTAACCTCATCTGTACCAGTTTGAACTCACAACCTTCTGGTTACTAGTCCAACGCTCTAACCACTAGGTTGTAACCTCATCTGTACCAGTTTGAGGTTACAACAAATATCTGACACGTCAGGTGGTCCCTGAGGAGAGGGTTGGGAAACCCTGCATTAGAGCAACCAATGAAAAACATCTTCAAACATTTTGCAAAGGAAAACTAAAATGTATGATTGGCCCTTGGCAATAGAATATCTGAAAGTTGTGCAACGTCATTGGAAAAATAATCCCTATGTACCTTTTATGAGCAGAGATCTGCTAATGACTCCTCATCCTGCTGACTTTATCCCGTCTCCACAATGTTTCTGATTGTTTACCAGACCACTTGGAGATTGTATACTGCTCCTTGTTTCATCCCCTTTACCTGGTTGTAATCTGGTTAGTTGATATACATACAACTAGAAAAGCAGTTTACTACCAGAACATCTCTCTCGGCGTATGTTTTTGTTGTAGATATAAACGGCAGCCACTGTTCTTTGTAATTCGTTTATATACTGAACAAAAATGTAAACGCAAACATGCAACAATTTCAAGGATTTTACTGAGTTACAGTTCATATAAGGAATATCAGTCAATTGAAATAAATTCCTTAGGCCTTAATCTATGGACTGGTTGGTCGGTTGGTGGGTAACAGATACCTTTTAAAAAAGGTAGGGGTGTGGATCAGGAAACCAGTCAATATCTAGTGTGACCTCCATTTGCCAAACAACGTGACACATCTCCTTCACATAGAGTTGATCAGGCTGTTGATTGTGGCCTGTGGAATGTGGTCCTACTCCTCTTCAATGGCTGTGCGAAGTTGTAGATTGGTTGTAGATTGGTGGGAACTGGAACATACTGTCGTACAGGTTGATCCGGAGCATCCCAAACATGCTTAAAGAGTGACATGTCTTGTGAGGTGATGGCGGCGTATTAAAGGCACGACGATGGGCCTCAGGATCTCGTCACGGTATCTCTGTGCATTAAAATTGCCATCAATAAATTTAAATTGTATTTGTTGTCCGCAGCTTATGCCTGCCCATACCATAACCCCACCTCAACCATAGGGCACTCTGTTCACAACATTGACAGCAGCTAACCGCTCACACATACAATGCCATACACGTGGTCTGGCAGGTTGGACATACTGCCAGATTCTCTAAAACAATGCTGGAGGCGGCTTATAGTAGAGAAAGGAGCATTTGATTATCTGGAAACAGCTCTGGTGGACATTCCTGCAGTCAGCATGCCAATTGCACACTCCATCAAAACTTGATACAGCTGTGGCATTGTGTTGTGTGACAAAACAGCACATTTTAGTGTGGCCTTTAGTGTGGCCCCAGCACAAGGTGCACCTGCGTAATGATCATGCTGTTTAATCGTTCAAAACTGTCATTATAAAACTGTTATTGTACATATTTGTCGTATTTTATCAAGGCCTTGGGAGGATCAGATAGTAACTCCTGATCCAATATATTTTGTTGTGTAAAAGTAATTTGCCTGAAACACCCAAGCACCTTGGCTCACGTAAGCATTTCTTTTTACATGATTCAATCCATGTAAATGTCAAAGCCAATAAACATCTATAAGTGGATTTGAAATGTCACATGCTGTGGTATGGATCCACAAAACAACCAAGCTTGGCTAGGTGAATTCAGAACTTATTTTCCAGGTCACATGTCTCTCTGTAAATCTATTATGGTGTCAGCAATGTGAGGACCTCATGGTTCGACTAATAAGGTCAAAATAATGTGCTGGCCTGTATCGGATCTCTCTGTGGTCTACAGTAAAGGTATGAGGTCTTCACCTTTCAGCATGCAGTGTGACGTCAATGGAGGGTTAAAGGTAATATTATTCTTTTTTTTTAAACTGTACAGCGATTCAAATCTTGTATCAGGGGAGCTGTTGTGTTTTTCAGCAAGCTTTATATCTGGACTAACAAGTAGTCCAAATGATTACCCCCTGTTAGTGACCTTCTCCAACCATCCAAACTGGCTGTCAGAAATAAATGCCGCCTGAAGTCGTTTAGTATTGCTACATGACCCGTCATAAAGATGGTAGCGGACCACATCGCTGAGCTGTTCGAGAAACTCAAATTTGATCCCGTACAGTTGATGACAGAGTTACAAGAAGTGTACTTAAAGCAACAGATCATTGACAAGCCCAATATGGCCGTGTTCAGAAATGAGTGTGTCAGAAATACATCCAGCTTCCACAGCAATATACCTCAGGTCATTTGTCATTGGTTTATTGGCAGATCTGCTGCAATTTGAGCCGTACACCAGGGGATATGACCATATATGGAACAGACATATAACTGATATGTCCATTAAACGGACCAGTCAAATACCTGCTTCTTTTGGACAGCTTTATTTTTAGACTTTCAAATGTAAAAACAACAGAGATCGCAGGAAGACACAGTCAAGGACAAGAAAAGTAAAGTCCATAACAGAGAACATAAATAAACTTGGAATCCCACAACCTCCCTTCAGCTGCAGCTGTTGGAACACAAGCCTTTCTGAGAGAGCAGGGGACTCTTCCAAGCCAAGACTTTTGGAACAGAAAGGACAAGTGACAGCCCAATCCACTACATGACCCCTCCAACGATCACTGTTTAGAAGTTAAACCCTTCACATCAAGTCGCACAATTGGAAGACTGATTTAAATCATGTAGAAAATGGGAAGTGTTCCTGTCTGCCGGTGAAGGAGTTGAATAGAAGGTGTTGAATAGAAGGTGTTGAATAGAAGGTGTTGAATAGAAGGTGTTGAATAGAAGGTGTTGAATAGAAGGTGTTGAATAGAAGGAGTTGAATGGAAGGAGTTGAATAGAAGGTGTTGAATAGAAGGTGTTGAATAGAAGGTGTTGAATAGAAGGTGTTGAATAGAAGGAGTTGAATAGAAGGAGTTGAATAGAAGGTGTTGAATAGAAGGTGTTGAATAGAAGGAGTTGAATAGAAGGAGTTGAATAGAAGGAGTTGAATAGAAGGAGTTGAATAGAAGATAACTGACTAAAGATAGTTCCTTGGTGGACTGAAGCATGTAATAAGGCCATCATAGATCATCATGCTTTTAAAACTTTGAAGAATAATTTGACATTTGACAGTATGATTGTCTTTCGGAGAAAGAGAGTGTTGGCTAGGAAAGTCATTAAGAATGCAAAGAATGGTGCATGGTGGGAATTATGTTCTTCTTTAGGAAGGGAAACACAACTGGGGAATGTGTGGATAATGTTACAGAGGATGATGGGGAAAGACAGTAGAGATACCTGTGTTAGCTGAGGAAGATGTTATGACTGTTTCAAACAAAGAAAAAGCAGGAAGAGCTTTTGGAAGAGTGATGAATGTAAAAGACATTAGGAAGTAAAGCTAAGAATGCATGAAGATGAATACTGTAAGAAGTGTGATTCTGGAGAATCACTTGATGCTGAATTCACCATGTTTGAAATAACGAGGGCTTTGGAGGGGTGTGGTCGCACTGCTCCGGGTGAGGATAGATTATGCTACACACACAATGTTTTAACATTTCCCTACGGAAGTTTTGGGAAATATTTTTCAGTTTTAGTCAACAAAATATGGAGTACAGTAGTGCTACTATCAGGATGGAAACGTGCTGTGTTGTTGCCTTTTGTGAAGCCTGGTAAAGATCCATCCTGTCCTGCTAGGTATAGACATATTGCACTTCGATCAAATCTCTGTAAATGAATGGAAACGTTGATTGTAGGTAGATTGATGTATTATCTGTAACATAGGGGTCTATTAATAAGTCCATACCAGAGTGGATTCAGAAAATGAAGGACTTGAGGGGGAGACAGAACCAGTGGATGCAGTAACAGGCAGGAAGGATTGGGCCAGGTAGGATTGGGCCAGGTCAGGGTGTACTCAGTCACGGTCCATAAACAGCGCCACTCGCAGGCAGAAAACATAATGTTCTATTCTCAGCCACAGCACAATGAATTATATTACTATTTGAGCAGAATAAGTCGTTTTGATGGGATCACAAGAAACTCGGAAATAATTCAGGTAAAGAGCCCCACAGTCAGGCAGACATTCCTGAATGTTATATCATAAAGTCAGAACAATTCGTTTCTCTGGCTTAAATGGCTTCTACTTAGAAATACTATGAGTACATTTATAGACGACATTCACGGCTATTAAACCTGTCTCAAATATAATCTCATAATGAACACAGACCCACCGCGGAACCTTTGCGTAAAAAGACGTTCCATGGTCTGTTTTGTCAATGAACTCCATGTATTCCAAACACTTGTGGTGACCAGATGATCCCAATAATGTAGGTAGCCTAGTAAACGATGTCCCCCTCTGGTATGTCCTATTGAGAACTGTCTGGGAATCCTGGTCGTTTCCCTGTTAATTACTCAAAGATGTTGTGCTGTTTAAGTCAACGACCGAATTAACTGCAATATGCTGGTCTCAAATATATTAGCATAACTAGGCTACACAGAACCATTGCGGACCCACTGTAACATGAGAGGCTTTTTATGGTATTAAAACCCCTGTCCATGTCCAACATGCCTAGCTCTGCCCACTGGGGCGTGGCTTACGGAGCGCTGTCTGAACACACTGACAGCGGTTTGCATTTTGGTACACCAGAATTACATTAATTTCCAATTAAACGCTGCGTTTGCCTTGCAACATTGCGTTGCAGAGGCAGTTGCAGTACGTTCGGTGTGGTGCATACGTTGGATTTATCGAACGTATGCGTCAAACTGTGTGGTTGAATGTTGAATTTATGTTGCATACATATCTAGATGATGCTGCGTAATATTCTGCGCGTTACACTGTCGGTGTGTTTGAAGCGTAAGTTATCCGATCAATTCCGATTACGAGTATGAAGAGGGATAAAAAAGGATACCATTACTAATACGAGATCAGCACATCGCTAGTTAATATGCAAAGGGATTGATGAATTGTTGACATTCAGTAATTGTAATCCAAACCCAACTTTCATTTACCCGTTGTTACGCAGTCACTTACCAAACTCTGTTTTGGACGAGACTGACTTTATGAACAAAATTATCCTAGTTACACTTTGTAATCAATGTTGACACTATAGTAAACGTTCCTGACTCATATCATGCATCATAGGCCGTTTCCCAAAGGAGAAGTTGGTTTTAAAGAGCAGTCGACATTTAACTGCTGATTCGGTAATAGCCTTGATCTCTATGGCAGCTGTTATATCTGGGATGACTGAAGACCTGATGATAGGAGCCTCTGCTTTATAGTTCTGCAATTTATCCCAGGAACAGGGCCATGGACCAAAAAGTCATAATATATCAAACAGTCATAATAACAGTAAACTTAAAAATTGCAAACATCTAAATAATGGTGCATGAGGCCACTGGCTTCTTCGGCACAGATCAGTTTTCAATGTTAAATTCAAATCATTCTACCATCACATCTAAGCCAATATGACAACAATTTGGATGCAACTTTGCCCATCAACTTGGATGGAGGTACACAACACCCTCCTCCCGCCTCTCACCACTGATCCATTCAGACACTATCAAGAACCACATACCTGAGTTTTAACAGGGTCGTTAAATGTCACAAATTCAATCAATTATTTTCTCAATTCTGCTTTAAGATACGAATTTAGAAATCATATGTTGACCATTTTTATTAGAATGTTTTGTATAGTGGCCATTTTGTTTTTGTATTGTTACTTGTTACCGCAAAAAAAACTAAAAAAGATACAACCAAATGTCATCAAGCCTTCTGACAGCATGTATCTAGTCTGTGTTGGCTGACTGTTGGGCCTTCATTCCAACCTCTCCCACCACTGTGGATTATATTTATAGCCGTCTCATAAAAGTGTGAAGCCTTGGCTATGTGTGAAGCCTCCGCTATGCTGACAAAGCTATCTAGCATCTAACTCAATGCATTTTGAACCCTGGATAAGTGTAACATGACCAAATACACTGAAATGCTTTAATCCTGAATGGGAATAGACTCGTTATTGCTTGTTGAGCAGATGGGGATCTGTGAAACACTCCTCAGCCTGCAGCGTCTCCACTTGTAGCAGATGGGGATCTGTGAAACACTCCTCAGCCTGCAGCGTCTCCACTTGTATCAGATGGGGATCTGTGAAACACTCCTCAGCCTGCAGCGTCTCCACTTGTAGCAGATGGGGATCTGTGAAACACTCCTCAGCCTGCAGCGTCTCCACTTGTAGCAGATGGGGATCTGTGAAACACACTCCTCAGCCTGCAGCGTCTCCACTTGTAGCAGATGGGGATCTGTGAAACACTCCTCAGCCTGCAGCGTCTCCACTTGTAGCAGATGGGGATCTGTGAAACACACTCCTCAGCCTGCAACGTCTCCACTCAGCCTGCAGCGTAGCAGATGGGGATCTGTGAAACACACTCCTCAGCCTGCAGCGTCTCCACTTGTAGCAGATGGGGATCGTCTCCACTTGTAGCAGATGGGGATCTGTGAAACACTCCTCAGCCTGCAGCGTCTCCACTTGTAGCAGATGGGGATCTGTGAAACACTCCTCAGCCTGCAGCGTCTCCACTTGTAGCAGATGGGGATCTGTGAAACACTCCTCAGCCTGCAGCGTCTCCACTTGTAGCAGATGGGGATCTGTGAAACACACTCCTCAGCCTGCAGCGTCTCCACTTGTAGCAGATGGGGATCTGTGAAACACTCCTCAGCCTGCAGCGTCTCCACTTGTAGCAGATGGGGATCTGTGAAACACACTCCTCAGCCTGCAGCGTCTCCACTTGTAGCAGATGGGGATCTGTGAAACACACTCCTCAGCCTGCAGCGTCTCCACTTGTAGCAGATGGGGATCTGTGAAACACTCCTCAGCCTGCAGCGTCTCCACTGGGGATGTAGCAGATGGGGGGATCTGTGAAACACACTCCTCAGCCTGCAGCGTCTCCACTTGTAGCAGATGGGGATCTGTGAACACTCCTCACACTCCTCAGCCTGCAGCGTCTCCACTGTAGCAGATGGGGATCTGTGAAACACTCCTCAGCCTGCAGCGTCTCCACTTGTAGCAGATGGGGATCTGTGAAACACTCCTCAGCCTGCAGCGTCTCCACTTGTAGCAGATGGGGATCTGTGAAACACTCCTCAGCCTGCAGCGTCTCCACTTGTAGCAGATGGGGATCTGTGAAACACAGCCTCCTCAGCCTGCAGCGTCTCCACTGCAGCGTAGCAGATGGGGATCTGTGAAACACTCCTCAGCCTGCAGCGTCTCCACTTGTAGCAGATGGGGATCTGTGAAACACTCCTCAGCCTGCAGCGTCTCCACTTGTAGCAGATGGGGATCTGTGAAACACTCCTCAGCCTGCAGCGTCTCCACTTGTAGCAGATGGGGATCTGTGAAACACTCCTCAGCCTGCAGCGTCTCCAGATGGGGATCTGTGAAACACTTCAGCCTGCAGCAGATGGGGATCTGTGAAACACTCCTCAGCCTGCAGCGTCTCCACTTGTAGCAGATGGGGATCTGTGAAACACACTCCCTCAGCCTGCAGCCTGTCTCCACTTGTAGCAGATGGGGATCTGTGAAACACTCCTCAGCCTGCAGCGTCTCCACTTGTAGCAGATGGGGATCTGCCTGAAACAGATGGGGATCTCCTCAGCCTGCAGCGTCTCCACTTGTAGCAGATGGGGATCTGTGAAACACTCCTCAGCCTGCAGCGTCTCCACTTGTAGCAGATGGGGATCTGTGAAACACTCCTCAGCCTGCAGCGTCTCCACTTGTAGCAGATGGGGATCTGTGAAACACTCCTCAGCCTGCAGCGTCTCCACTTGTAGCAGATGGGGATCTGTGAAACACTCCTCAGCCTGCAGCGTCTCCACTTGTAGCAGATGGGGATCTGTGAAACACTCCTCAGCCTGCAGCGTCTCCACTTGTAGCAGATGGGGATCTGTGAAACACTCCTCAGCCTGCAGCGTCTCCACTTGTAGCAGATGGGGATCTGTGAAACACACTCCTCAGCCTGCAGCGTCTCCACTTGTATCAGATGGGGATCTGTGAAACACTCCTCAGCCTGCAGCGTCTCCACTTGTAGCAGATGGGGATCTGTGAAACACTCCTCAGCCTGCAGCATCTCCACTTGTAGCAGATGGGGATCTGTGAAACACTCCTCAGCCTGCAGCGTCTCCACTTGTAGCAGATGGGGATCTGTGAAACACACTCCTCAGCCTGCAGCGTCTCCACTTGTATCAGATGGGGATCTGTGAAACACTCCTCAGCCTGCAGCGTCTCCACTTGTAGCAGATGGGGATCTGTGAAACACACTCCTCAGCCTGCAGCGTCTCCACTTGTATCAGATGGGGATCTGTGGGGATCTGTGAACACTCCTCAGCCTGCAGCGTCTCCACTTGTAGCAGATGGGGATCTGTGAAACACTCCTCAGCCTGCAGCGTCTCCACTTGTAGCAGATGGGGATCTGTGAAACACACTCCCTCAGCCTGCAGCGTCTCCACTTGTTCAGATGGGGATCTGTGAAACACTCCTCAGCCTGCAGCGTCTCCACTTGTAGCAGATGGGGGATCTGTGAAACACACTCCTCAGCCTGCAGCGTCTCCACTTGTAGCAGATGGGGATCTGTGAAACACTCCTCAGCCTGCAGCGTCTCCACTTGTAGCAGATGGGGATCTGTGAAACACTCCTCAGCCTGCAGCGTCTCCACTTCACTCCTCAGCCTGCAGCGTCTCCACTTGTAGCAGATGGGCATCTGTGAAACACTCCTCAGCCTGCAGCCTCACTATGTGAGGTCTGTGAGTTCCCTGGGTTCACTTGGAGATGGGGATCTGTGAAACACTCCTCAGCCTGCAGCGTCTCCACTTGTAGCAGATGGGGATCTGTGATACACACTCCTCAGCCTGCAGCGTCTCCACTTGTGTTGCTGAATAGTTACATTTGCTTTTTGGTGGAGAAACTGGGCAAGATGCTTCAGGAGGGTGGTCATATGTGAGGTAGAGTTCCTGGGTTCAGGAGGGTGGTCATATGTGAGGTAGAGTTCCTGGGTTCAGGAGGGTGGTCATATGTGAGGTAGAGTTCCTGGGTTCAGGAGGGTGGTCATATGTGAGGTAGAGTTCCTGGGTTCGAGCCACGATAATGAGCCTAATAAGGAGGAAGTGGTATTCATTAAGCAAGCAGCATGACATCCTTTACAGTTGCGCTCAGATCAACGTTGGGGTCGCTATGGAGTTAGTTTTGGGGGGGTGAATGTAAGATCTGTGAAACTCACTTCTCAGCCTAAAGTGCTGCCGAATAGCTAGCAGTTCCTCTGCCAATGTTGCTTCTTACATTCTGTCATGTCCTGATTGGCACATTAGTTGTAAATCCAGGTATTGTAGCCCTTTACTGCAGTCAATGACCACGCCCTCTTTTCGCATCATGGCTGGAATGTTATTTATATTTTTCAGAATACATCAATGAGATGCTTCAGGAGAACTGGTATGTGTGCTATACAAATACAATTGCCCAGAGAAAGAGAATTAGTAATCCTTTTTTCTCTCAGAAAGATGGGTGTCAAAATGATTGGCACCACTACAAATTCTTATAAATACAATCAAACAAAATAAAATCTGCATTAAAAGTATACTTTTTAAAGTTAATGTCAGGAACTGTGTTGTGCGTTTCCATGGCTTCCTGTTTCACTTGGGTTTACAAATGAGAACACGAATGTAAAATCCATGTGTTGTCCATCACAATAGGAAAAGGCAAAGAACTCACAAACAAAAAGTGACACATGGCTGTTGACCTTCAAAAATCAGGCAACAGGTATAAAAAAATAGCAATAATAGTGGCCACTATTAGTCCAACAATTAAGAAGTGTAAAACCACTGGAACAGTGATGAACTTCTGTATCGTATCCCAACACACAAAGAGGAAGATGGTTCAGGAGGCAAAGAAAAATGTGAGGTCCAAAGTTGGAGAAAACAGAACTTGGTCGCATCTTTGGGTAACCAAGTCTCCAATTCTAAAATGAGATGCCACTTCCATACCAATAGGCTCTCTGGAAGGGCTGCCAGAAACTAAATCTTTACAGAGAGAATCCAACACATGTAAATGCTGTTTGGCAACGCACACCAGAAGTGGGTTTGGTGTCAAAAGAAGGATGCATGAGAGAAAAGAACCTCCTACCTGCTGTACAATATGGTGGTGAATGTTTGTTCTAGAGTTGTTTTGCTTCCACTGTTCCTTTGTTAAGGTCAATGGCATCATGAACTCTACCAAGTACCAGGACTTTGTTAAGGTCAATGGCATCATGAACTCTACCAAGTACCAGGACTTTGTTAAGGTCAATGGCATCATGAACTCTACCAAGTACCAGGACTTTGTTAAGGTCAATGGCATCATGAACTCTACCAAGTACCAGGACTTTGTTAAGGTCAATGGCATCATGAACTCTACCAAGTACCAGGACTTTGTTAAGGTCAATGGCATCATGAACTCTACCAAGTACCAGGACTTTGTTAAGGTCAATGGCATCATGAACTCTAC
>NW_026282365.1:7500-10677 GCF_023373465.1 Oncorhynchus keta | reverse complement strand
GGAGATGTAGTCCTCTCTACCAGGCTTATAGCAGGGAGATGTAGTCCTCTACCAGGCTTATAGCAGGGAGACGTAGTCCTCTATAACCAGGCTTATAACAGGGAGATGTAGTCCCCCACCAGGCTTATAACAGGGAGATGTAGTCCTCTACCAGGCTTATAACAGGGAGATGTAGTCCTCTACCAGGCTTATAGCAGGGGAGATGTAGTCCTCTACCAGGCTTATAAGGGAGATGTAGTCCTCTCTAGATGGGAGATGTAGTCCTCTACCAGGCTTAATAGGGAGATGTAGCCTCTTACCAGGGAGATGTAGTCCTCTACCAGGCTTATAACAGGCTTATAGCAGATGTAGTCCTCTGCCAGGCTTATAGCAGGGAGATGTAGTCCTCTACCAGGCTTATAGCAGGAGATGTAGTCCTCTCTACCAGGCTTATAACAGGGAGATGTAGTCCTCTACCAGGCTTATAGCAGGGAGATGTAGTCCTCTCTACCAGGCTTATAACAGGGAGATGTAGTCCTCTACCAGGCTTATAACAGCAGGAGATGTAGTCCTCTACCAGGCTTATAACAGGGAGATGTAGTCCTCCTCTACCAGGCTTATAGCAGGGAGATGTAGTCCTCTACCAGGCTTATAGCAGGGAGATGTAGTCCTCTCTCCAGGCTTATAACAGGGAGATGTAGTCCTCTCTACCAGGCTTATAACAGGGAGATGTAGTCCTCTCTACCAGGCTTATAGCAGGGAGATGTAGTCCTCTACCAGGCTTATAACAGGCTTATAAGCAGGGAGATGTAGTCCTCTCTACCAGGCTTATAACAGGAGATGTAGTCCTCTACCAGGCTTATAACAGGGAGATGTAGTCCTCTACCAGGCTTATAACAGGGAGATGTAGTCCTCTACCAGGCTTATAACAGGGAGATGTAGTCCTCTCTACCAGGCTTATAGCAGGGAGATGTAGTCCTCTACCAGGCTTATAGCAGGGAGATGTAGTCCTCTCTCCCAGGCGTATAACAGGGACATGTAGTCCTCTCTACCAGGCTTATAGCAGGGAGATGTAGTCCTCTCCACCAGGCTTATAACAGGGAGATGTAGTCCTCTACCAGGCTTATAACAGGGAGATGTAGTCCAGAGGCTTATAACAGGGAGATGTAGTCCTCTCTCCCAGGCTTATAACAGGGAGATGTAGTCCTCTCTACCAGGCTTATAACAGGGAGATGTAGTCCTCTACCAGGCTTATAACAGGGAGATGTAGTCCTCTCTCCAGGCTTATAACAGGGAGATGTAGTCCTCTCTACCAGGCTTATAACAGGGAGATGTAGTCCTCTCTACCAGGCTTATAACAGGGAGATGTAGTCCTCTCTACCAGGCTTATAACAGGGAGATGTAGTCCTCTCTCCCAGGCTTATAACAGGGAGATGTAGTCCTCTCTACCAGGCTTATAACAGGGAGATGTAGTCCTCTTACCAGGCTTATAACAGGGAGATGTAGTCCTCTCTACCAGGCTTATAACAGGGAGATGTAGTCCTCTCTCCCAGGCTTATAGCAGGGAGATGTAGTCCTCTCTACCAGGCTTATAACAGGGAGATGTAGTCCTCTCTCCCAGGCTTATAACAGGGAGACTGGATCTGCGTCCCTGATGGCTAGATATAGTGCACTTCTTTTGACCCAAGCCTTATGGGCTAGTGCACTACATAGGGACCAGTGTGCCGTTTGGGACGTAGGCTAAGTCGACACATTCCTGGCTATAAACGTCTGGGAGAGATATTACACTCTGTACGAATATTAAAAAAGCAACCAAGTAATTTGATGTCTCGCCAGAATTCTCGCCAAATAAAACCGAACTTGTCGAGAAATGGAGAGTCCCTCGTTTCCTTTTTTTGGTACAGGGCATGTTTACAGAACAAGAGAGGGTTTTCTGTTTTCTCTCAGTAGAATGATTTGTTCTGTTTCCATGTAATCCACAGCAAGACGCGTTCGGCCTGTACGCTCTGTACAGTAAGAACAAGCCTCGGTCTGATACGCTGTTGGCCAGCCACGGAAACAGCTTCTTCAGGGTGAGGAAGAAGAACACACCAGAACACACATACATGTGCTATGCTTCAGAACGTACAGACAACTAGCTGTGGCTTTTTGCACCTGTCTGTCTGTCTGTCTGTCTGTCTGTCTGTCTGTCTGTCTGTCTGTCTGTCTGTCTGTCTGTCTGTCTAGCTGTGGCTTTTTGCACCTGTCTGTCTGTCTGTCTGTCTGTCTGTATGCTTGTCTGTCTGCTGTGCTGTCTCGCCTGCCTCTGCCTGCCTGTCTGCCTGTCTCGCTGTCTGTCTGTCTGTCTATCTGTATGCTTGTCTGTCTGTCTGTATGTCTGTCTGCTGTCTGTCTGTCTGTCTCTGTCTGTCTGTCTGTCTGGCTGTCTGTCTGTCTGTCTGTCTGCTGTCTGTCTGTCTCGCTATCTGTCTGTCTGCCTGTGCCTGCCTGTCTGTCTAGCTATCTGTATGCTGTCTGTCTGTCTGTCTGTCTGTCTGTCTGTCTGTCTGTCTGTCTGTCTGGCTGTCTGTCTGTCTGTCTATCTGTATGCTTGTCTGTCTGTCTGTCTGTCTGTCTGTCTGTCTGTCTGTCTGTCTGTCTGTCTGTCTGTCTGTCTGGCTATCTGTATGCTTGTCTGCCTGCCTGCCTGCCTGCCTGCCTGCCTGCCTGCCTGTCTGTCTGTCTGTCTGTCTGTCTGTCTGTCTGTCTGTCTAACCTTTGACCTCTATCCGCTATAGAACAAGCAGCTGGTGCTGGGAGATAAGATGGACCTGGCCTCCTACCTGTTAAAGCCCATCCAGAGGATGGCTAAATACGCTCTCCTCCTCAAAGACCTGATCAAGGAGGTGAGCGAGGCGCAGGAGACAGAGCTGGGCTACCTCCGAGCCGCCGCGGAGATGGTCAAGTTCCAGCTGCGTCACGGCAACGACCTGCTCGCCATGGACGCCATTCGAGACTGTGACGTGAGTGACCTGCACCTTCAGCCTGAGAGTTTTCGTGTCGTCTTTGACCCTCAGAGTTACGGTCCAAGCTCGGGGGAGATAAGAGACGGCCGAGGGGACGGCCGAGGGGGGAGGCGGCCGAGGGGAGACGGCCCTCCGAGGGGGAGACGGCCGAGGGGAGGCGGCCGAGGGGAGACGTGCCGAGGGGAGGCGGCCG